>NC_056758.1:40033741-40341672 GCF_018687715.1 Carya illinoinensis
CTTTAATTTCTACAATTTTGCGTATCCTATATTATCTTTATAGCCTACGTTTTGGGTAACTCCACAGGAAATTGCGATTTTGCCAATATACACATACATATATATATATATATACTTATATAAAGTGCAAATTCGCTTTGTACAATATTTTCATCTAACTTTTTGTTTCCTATTTTACCCTTAATTTTATTTGGCAATTATGGTGGTTTCCATTTTAATTTTCTTTTACCGATAGACATTTTGGTCTTTCTACATTCACACTAATTGATTTGCTTTTTGTTATATTATTTCCATTTTTACCCCTTATTTTTATTATTTAGTTCGTTGTCCTTGGCGTTGTTTTGCTTCGCCGACTTAATCTTAATGTCTTTTTATGGTTAAAGCTTATCACTTTGTTTGAAAAATTCAATCGGACTGAAATTTAAATGTTAATCTTTCATTCATTCCGTTCCTTGTGCTCTCTACTCTATGTATTCTAACTTTCTTGAAAAAGAAAAAATCCTGGACGAAGTTACTCATGAATCTCAGCAGTTATAGGTATGTTCTTATTCTTTTTCTTAGTATTGTAAGAATGAATTTGTTACAGTTTATAATTAGATGATATGCGATGCTATGCATATGCATCATAGAAAAAAAAATGGAAAGAAAATAAAAAGTATATATGCATATTCACATCTTTAGTTTACAGAAAGTAAACCTAACAACAAAATCAAATACATCATACAAATTCCATCTTCTAATTTGCTCGTATGTATTGAGAACACACAAAAAAATAACCCAATTAGCATGAAAAAAAAACGCAATTGTTCCGAAATTTTTGAAAAAAAAAAAAACACTAACCTTAGTGAAGATACATTAGTGGGGTTGTTGATTCTGGTTCGATGAAAGCACGAAAGTGGTGGAGAACCCATGAGGGAGAGGCCATGTGAAGTGCTGTGGGAAAAAAAGTTAAGAGAATTGTATGCCGAACAACAAGAAAAATAAAGCAGAAGAGATCAAACGCAAGAAAGAAAAAAAAAAAAACGTTGAATCAAAAATGAAAAAGTATAGGAAAATAAATCACAAGAGAAATTTTTTGTTCTATAGATTTGAAAAATACAAAGGCAATATAAACCAAATGTTGAAGAACAAGAAAAAAAAAAAAACTTGAATCGAAAAGAAAGAAAAGCATATGAACACAGATGGCAAAAAAAATAAAATAAAATTGTTCTGTAGACCTAATATACATCAATAGCAAAACAACAAGAAAAAAAAAAGTACCATAAATGAAACACATGGAAAAAATTTTCAATCGAAAATATAAAAGCCATAGGAAGAGTCGAAGAACAAGAAAAAAAAAAGTAAAAGAAATCAAACCCAAGAAAAAAAAAACCCTTGAATCGAAAAGAGAAAAAGTATACGAATACAGATCGCAAAAAAAGAATTGTTATGTAGATGTGAAAAATACAAACCTAATATACATCAATCGCAAGACAATGCATGGAAAAAAATAGAAGAAACACAAGAAAAAAAAAGTTTGTGCAACTGTGAAAATGAGATGAACTTGCACACAAGAAAAAAAAACATTTGTATATATTTGAAAATACTTTAAAAGAAATCCTCATGTATATAAAAAATAACAACATGGGCCACCATGAAAATAATAAAAAGAACTAAAGAAAAAACCGTAAACAACAATGTAGATCTAAACACAGAAAAAATGAACAAAATAAATGCAAGAGATGACAAAAATAAAATGATAGAAGAGGAGTAGTGCAGACGAAAGTGCGAAAGACCAAAAGAAGAAGAAGAAGAAGAAAATTGAAAGAGAAAGATGAAACGAGAAGAGAAAAGCTCATAGAGAGAGAGAGAGAGAGAGAGAGAGAGAGAGAGAGAGAGAGAGAGAGAGAGAGAGTGATGAAAGAGGAAGCAAAATGAGAGAAGGTTGATTAAGGAGGTTTATATACGGGGACTATAGGATTAGGGTTATTTGGTGTCAAAATGGCGCCGTTTCAATTTTGGATGAAGCGGGTTGAATGGAGTTTAAAACGGCGTCATTTTCATTGTGGGAAGGGGCAGCTGCCTAAAACGGTGCTGTTTTAATTATTGGGTTATTGGACATGATTAATTTCGGGCTTAAATGAATTGGGGTTTTTTTTAAATAAAAAAAATACATTTTTATATGTTTGTTTATTTAGCTATTAGGACAGTTCATCTAAATTTTTTCACTTAATATTTCAATTTTACATATAATTGTATTAACAATTTAAAATATGAAAAATTAAATTTAAAATTTTGTAAAATTTTATTTGTCTTGATTTATATATTAATAATTAATTACGAATTTAATAATAATGTTTATGAAAATTTTTCATTACTTATGTATTAGTATATAGTTCGTTTAAATTTTTTCACTTAATGTGTGAATTTTGCATAAAATTTTATTAGCAATTTAAAATGTTTTTTTCTCTTAAATTTAAATTTTAAATTTTTCTACTTAATATGTCAATTCTACATAAAATTATATTAAGAATTTAAAACGTCAAAATATTTTTTTTGAAATGTTGTAAAATTTTATTTGTTTTAATTTATACATTAATAATTATTGTAAATTTAATGATAATGTTTATAAAAAACTTCATTATTTAAGTATTAGCACATAGTTCATTTAAAGTTTTTCAATTCATATATGAATTTTATATAAAATTATATTAAGAATTAAAAATATAAATAAATAAAATTTAAAATGCTGTAAAATTTTATTTATTTTAATTTATACATTAATAATGACTCAAAATTTAATAATAATGTTTATAAAATATTTTCGTTATCTAGATATTAGCACACAGTTCATTTAAATGGTTTTGCTTAATTAATATATGAGTTATAAATAAAATTCTATTGAGAATTTAAATGTAAAAAAAAATTAAAATGTTTTAAAATTATATTTGTTTTAATTTATACAATAATAATTTTTTCAAATTTATAAAAAAAATTCAATTTAGTAATGTGTTATGAAAAACTATTAAAAATAATGTGTGAGTTGGAACTTGTTGTGCAGTAGTGGAAAATGGGGAAAAAAAAATAGTAGATAGGCTAAATTGAAATATAAAATAAAATAAAAAATTTTATACGATAAATATTTTTATTATATTTTGTTTTTTCTATAATAAAAGTAGAAATAAAAAAATATTATAAAATTAAACTTTCGACCACATAATTGATTTACAATAAGTTGAATTTGTTATCAAAACTATTTTTTATTTTGAATGTTTTTGATTAATATGCATGTTGTATTTTTTTTAATATTATTATTTGCTTTTTTTTCGTTATTGATGTTACAATTATTATTATTTCTAAACAAAATATAAGGTTTATACAAGTTAACTACAAAATAAAAATAATGACCCTTTTTGTAAGAATAAAATAATCATAAAGTTTATATTTACACTTGTTTGAGTAAATATCCTCAAGTATAATAGTAAATTAAAATTTATTGTGCAGTAGTGGATTAGTAATAAATTAAAGGTTTTTTTTTCATTATAAAAATTTCCCATGTTAATTTAGTGTTATAAATTTCTTGTATATTATAGATCACTTTTTTTATTAAGATTAAATAAAAACAATCGATCATATTCACTGAGATAAACTAATTAACAAGGTGGCTAATACTGGCTATTAACATGTTGAAACAAGAGAATCATATAAAAAAATAAAACTAGTAAAACTAATTACGACTTAAAATTTTATGATTTATAGATTTGTGTGCATAGGTCGAATATTTAATCCTATTTTTTTCAAAATTTCTTCCAAAAGTTTGAAAAATTTTATAAACAATTCTTGATTAATATAAACATTATAATAGAAAGTTAAAAAAATAAAGTCGAATTTTTTATATTCTTTATTTTTGTCATTTTTTAAAAATCTTTTATTTGTTTTATATAATTTATTAAAAATACTTTTGATAATGAATTTCATTTAATATATTACTTCTTTGCTTGTAGGCTTTCTTTTTATAAATATTGAATTTATTTATATTATCTTATATTATTTTTAATTATTATATTTATATGCAAATTTAGAGGTTTCTTAGACTTTTGATCCTGTAATTGATTTGTGATAGTTTGTATAAAAATGTTGACAAAAAAATTAATCTCTATTTTTAATGTCTTTAACTAATATGCGCATGATATTCTTTTTTTCTTACTATCATTTTATTTTTATTATTATTCATGCTATGATTTGCATTGTTTCTAAAAAAAATGAAAAATTTTTACAAATTATCTATAAACAAAAAATGATAAACATTTTTTTAAATTAAGTAACAAAGTAATGATCTAGGCGGATCAACAAGAGAATTATATCAACAAATAAAAATGATAAGAAAGTTATCTAAATTCTTATAATTAACTGTTTGTTTGGAATTAAATAGTAAAACACTATTTTACTTACTAATCCCTTCAAAGTTATGGTTATTAAGTTTTTATACATAACTATAGTACTTAGTCTCATTTATTTTCAAAATTTTTGAAAAATTTTAAAAATTTGATAAACATTAACTTATTAACACAAACATTATAATAAAAAAATAAAACAAAATAGCATTTCCATTTTTTTGTGATTTTTTTATAGCCTTTTATTTGTTTTTTTTTGTTTTATATATTTTATTAAAAATCTGTTTGATAATAAATTTCATTTAATACATTAATTCTTTGATTGTAAGTTTTTTTTTTTTTTTGTAAATAGTGAATTTATTTATATCATTATTTTTATCTTTAGAATATTTTTTTATGTGTTTTTTTTACAGATTTGTTGCTTTTGCTTTTATTTGACTTTTTATCAATTTGGTTTATATCAATTCGCTGCGTCCACGTTGTTCCTATATTCATATTATAAATTTATTTTTTCATTTTTAATGCAGAAATTGACATTCATAGTTGAAGCAAAATTTTTATTACTTGACTTGCATCCGTCGTTCTATTACATGTCTTGTGTGAACTACAATAAATCGATTATATATGATTATAATGAAAACTTATTGTGCTACAATTGCAAAAATATGAACATCGAACAACCACAGTAAACATTTTATTTCATTACTTTAAATTATCAGTTTTTACATAATAAATATAAAATAATAATTATAAAAATTATGCAATAATAACATTCTCATTAATTACAGTTGTCGAGCCTATTTGAAAATAGAGAATGAACTGGATGCATAGCAATTGTTGCCTTTGGACTGGTGGTAGAAGAAATACTGAATTCTACAGCCGTTGACCTATTTGAACACATAGACGAGATAAAAAATATCATTATAAATTTATTCAAAACAACTTATTAATTATGTTTTATATTTTTTCATTATTACAGGAACACCTACCATATTTAGCAAATATTGAAAATGCAATTTTAAAAAAAGAATGAATTATACACCTGCGCGTAGAGATGAATCAATATGAACAATTATGCCAGAACAAGCTCAACATTCTCTCCGTCAAATCTATAAATTAAACTACGTTATAAATACTCTAAATCTCTTCTTGTTAAACTTATTACTTTTATTATTATATCTTTAAATAGAACACTGACTTGTATATAAAGTTTATGTTTGCTTCTTTATTTTTGAACTCACTATTATAATTATATATTTAAATAGGATACTCACTTGTATGTAAAGTTCATATTTATCTTTTTTATTTCTACCATTTAGCTATACATACCGTATATATTACCCTTAGCATATATAGATAAATAAATAGAAAATAAATGAAGACTAGATGAAAAACCAAAATTTAAATTTTTAATTTTATTAAATTAATAATATAAATATTATTATCTTAACCGGTGTTAGTTGTTGATAATATCTAGGCACTTATGGGTGATAAGGCGCGTTTAGTTATTGTTGATCCGCTTTTGAATGGGTTTGGATTGTATTTTATCTATATTATTTTTTACATCAATGTTCTAAGAAGAGATTTTTGGACATATTATTTGATTCGAAGGCATTAGATTTGACATTTATTGCTTTTTGGTCCAACAAAAATGATTGGATTTCTTTTTCTTAATATTTATTTTAGCACCATAGTGTCAAAGGTTATATAAATTTTTATTTTAATCATTTTTTTTTTTTAATCATTTTCTTCGATTAAAATCTGGACGTGAAAAATGTTATTTTCAATTGAAATCCTAAATTTTGTAAGAAGTTTTCAATTATAAGATTTTACAGTCTAAATTATGTCACCCACTAGGCAAACGTCCAAATGACGTTACCTTTGCCAGTGTGTGTATATATATGGAAAAATATAGTTATAAGTATAATTGTACACTAATCTATATATTAATATGATGTGATTAGTTAAAAAGTAGATTTTATTGAAAACGGTATTAATTTAAATTTTAAATATAAATAAAATAATATTGATACATAGATTAGTATGCAACTGTGTTTATATATAACAAAACTCTATATATATATATATAATATTAATAATAATAACACTAGAAGAAAATCTTTCAAAATTGAGATACTAGCGAAGTAGTTATCACAGTAATTAATTAATTGCAATAAATACTGAAAAACTGTGTACCAACTTACGTCCTCGATGACGCTTGTAATTAGCTGTACGTTGCTCTCATTAATAATATTTTTCGTATGAAAATAATAGAAACCTACAAGTTGTCCTGTGATTTCCATTTGTCAAGAAGTCTACAGAGTTAAGAGAAATGTTGTATGCGCAAAACTGTTCTGCATCTCATAGCATTTTTCTTGGAATAGTTAAAGTCAAATCTTTGTTTTAGTTAACATTAAATTTCCAAATTAAATTATCTATTTATTTATTATATAATATTATTATTTTAAAAAAATATCTTATTTTACCATTCTAACAATTATATATTAATTACTAATCAAAATCTAATTAAATGATGATTAAAAAATTATATTTTTAAGATTTATTTAATGCTAATACACACAAGTGTCTAATTAAACTCATATCAAATTTAATATAAATGTCTTAATTTCAAATCAAATTTCTATATTTTTCATCCAACTAATAAAATTTTCCAAATAAATTACTATAAGGACTAAGCAAATAGAGATGTTGGAGAGAAGAGAGAGAGAGTGTACACAAACATATGATTAAATTAAGATTTGGTTGATTATAGTATATATCAAAGATAGATTCTTTTAAAAAAATTATATTTACCATAGCAAAAGTTAGACATTTAAGTTTTTGCCCATTCCATTGTGGGAAGCATTTTGTACCGCACGAGGGAACATGCATTTTTTTTTTTAACTATGCCTATTCTGTTGAGATGCTCTCATCAAAAGCAAAATGTTTAGTTTTAGATATACCAAGCATGAACCTATCATGCAAGATTCCAATCTTTTGTCCTGCTTTTTCATAGAAGTCAATAGGGGTGATCATCGGTCGATCAAGATTAAAAAAACCGATCCAATGATAGGAATGGACCAGACCGAAAATATTTGGTCCGGTTCCGATCCTAAAAAATGTGGACTAAAGTTATTTAATCTGATATCAGGATTTATAAATTTTGATTCGGACCAGACCGAACTCCTATATATATTTTTAAAATATTTTTATTAATCTAATATATTATTTTTATATAGTAATTATATAAGTTAATAATGTAATTTTTATCTAATTTATTATCATTGACCATATAAAATATTTTTTTAATGAGTTAGTTACATAATTTAATTAATAATTAACTTAATTTTAATTTAGTAATTTAAATAAATTTTTTTATTAATTTATTTGAAAAAAAAAGAAAAAAAATTGGATCGGACTTACCAAACCGGATCAGACTGCCTACACTCATAGAAGTCAATGAAAAGATTTTATAAAAATAAATCTACAAACTAATATAGTTTGATGTGATATGTTAGATTTTAAAATTATTTTTATTATAAAGTAAATCCAACATACTATATCAAATTATATCAATTTTTAAATTTATTTTTATAATATATATTTATAATTATAACACTTCTTACATATATATATATATATATAGACTCGCACACAAACGTAGGCACCTTAAAGTAAGGCAAGTATAGGGAGTGAAAATATAACCAAACACATATACATCAAATTATAAAATAGTTGTAGGGAAAAAAAAAGAAAAAATTTCATTTTACAATAAAGTTGTACAACGTCGTACCTCTATAGCCAACCTATCATTCCCACAATTTTGCCTACCTAGATTTGTTGGTATAATTTAGATCTCAACCAGTCAACCTACTAAATTCCAAATCCAATTAGTTATTAACATTAACTATATAGAATGCCTCTTTATCTGGATTCCAATCTAGAAATCTAGGTATATCTAACTTGGAACTCGAATTTCAAATCCGGGTCAGGTTAACCCGAGTTAGAAATGGGCTGAAATCCGGATGAATCCGAATTTTTCAAAACCTGGATTTTGGGTCCCGCATTGAACTTGGATCTTTTTTTTTTTTAATTTAATTTTAAACCCATATAAAAGCCTAAATGTATATCCAATATTTTTACATGTAGTTCTGATTTTTTTTTAATAAAAAACAAAAGAATAAATTTAATTATGCACTTTAGAAATTGAAAAATATCAACTCCTACATCAAAATTTCACTTAATTTTCCTTGCAATAAAAATGCATGTAAAACCAAAAAAAAATTCAATATTCATCTATGCAAGTATGCATGCATTACAATACAATCTACTACATATTATATTATTTGTTATTTATACATTATATTACAAAATACTAAATTACAATATATGAATTACAAAATCAATGATTTAATTTCCACACCAAATAGCAACTTCAAAGCGATTGGCCTGAAAGTGATCCTGCAAAAAACAAAATAGAATGAAAATGTCATAAATCTAAAAGCAACACATCCTACAAACTAATATAATGCTATACATATTGAATCTGCTAATAGAGTGATAATCAGAGTAATGATCATGATGATATTTTAAAATGGTAGGTCCTGCTTCATAAAGTGATGATCAAAGTGTGAAATAAATAAATAAAAGACAATGGAAATGAGCATATCTCTAATTTTTTAGAGGGCATTATAGTATTGCCTAGACTATCCTGGCACAAAACATCCTCAAATCTCAATTTTTTTCTTTTTGACAGAATTGGTTTAAGTCTATCATGTTTTAGATACATAACACATACCCGAACTGGAATATTAAATAAATATATCAAAAACCAATTTTGTAAAAAAGAAAAGAAAAAGGGTTTAACCAACACGTACGTTAAAAGAGGATCGATCATGGGGTCCCAACCAAACTAAAGGCAGGTTTCTAAGAAAATGGATTTGGTCATTATAAGTACTGACCAACCGGGTTACAAGATTCGCATATTCAAATTCAAGGATAACCATGTGATTGGATATTGTTGTTAATATGGATAAAAGTTAAAATGAGCATATAATGCTAGTGAACCCTGAGATGGACTTCCACCATGGATTAATGTCTAAGATAAACCTGCCTATCAAAATCCATTACTGAAAATAAGTACTAGATATATCATATGAATTAGATTAATTCCACAACGTCACATCACAATGGGATATATCGATAAGAAACACTGAATGGATTACTAGGCAGCTGAAGCTTACAAGTAATTAATTTGATGTAATGAAGTTTTCTGTGTTAATGGAGTTATTGTTATAATAAGCATTAACAGCGAGCTGTGAAGACAATTTGAACTGAAATATATAGATCGGCCAATAGGAAAAAGATCAACAACTAATTACCTCAATCATGTGAAGCTAGCTCATGATCATGTCAACAAACCCCAAACAAAAAAACCATAACCATAATAATTTTGTCAATTATATATACATGCAGTCATGACTCACTGACTCATGACCATCAATTTTACACTACACGTTGAATGTGAGTACGTACCACCATATATATATCATTATAAGTTAAGCAATCCGGCCATTACTTACACTCAGCCTCACATATTTAGGAAAATAAATGTGAAGAAATAGCTATATCTCAACTGTTCAATGGAGCAGATGGAATGAAACGGGCTGATAACTCTAGAGCACAAGCAAAACAAAGATATTGATCAATACAAGAGGCCCACGACAAAACAGATCTAACTCCAATTCATACATCCGAGCCAAAATAATAAAATGTTTAGAGAAAAATAAAATAGTTAAAAAAAATTAATACTGAGGCAAAAAAGAGAAGAAGAGAGGAAAGCCCAACCAGTACACTAACCTCCACCGATCACAAAATCAAAGATGTTCGAACCATTTCAATACTAGCACACAGATCCATAAAAATCTCCAACATGAAATAAACGAATATGTGGCTAGTATTTCGCTCCATGAGGAAAAAAGGGTAAAAGCAACAAAAAACACGAAACGAACCCAGACAAAAAAATAGGAAACGAACCCAAACGAAAGAACAGGAAATGAACCCCAAACAAAAAACAGAAGCCTTTACCTCTAATACTAAACCTTTACATCTAAGGTTGAAGAATGAGAAAAAAAAAAATACAAAAGGACCAGGGCCTTACTTGATGGGTATGAGTGTGTTGGTGGGCGAAGAGAGGGGGGGTTAAGATCATCACGGTGGCGGCTAGGGTTTCGTAGCTAGGGTTGAGAGATCTCCCCGATAGCCACCGACATTCATTGGTCTGGGACCCTCTGCAAATCTGGAAAAAGAAAAAAAAAAAAAAAAGAAGAAGATGGAAAGAGATGTTTCTAGAAAAAAGAAGAAGTAGAAGACGATGGAGCAAAAATCTAACCTTGGGTTGTAGAAGTCGATGACGGATCAAAGAGTAGAAGACGATGGTTGCGAGTAACAGATCTTCGATCGGCAGAGGACGAGTGAAAGTCTTCCATTGTCTTAAAATAAAACTTTGCAGAGCAGAGAGAAAGATCGAGAGAGAGGAGGGGAGTCTTGGGAGAAATCTCTCGAGGGGGGTGGGGAGCGGCTACTCGAGAAGCAAAAAGTAACAAACGCAATTTGCAAACCCTAGTCCCGGGCGTCAACTGATCTTTCTTTTTAAAACCCAGGTATTGGTCCGGATTAATCCGGTTTTCTAACATCTAGATTTCGGACCGGATCAAATCCGGTCCGATAACCAGAACCAGAAATCCGATTATCTGGGTTTCGGGTCGGGCCGGATTTTATCTGACTATTATGAACAATCATAATATAAATAATGATAAGTTTGTTACTTCTTACTATTCCTTTACTGTTGTCTTTACTTTTTTTTTACTCAATAGTTAAAGAAGTAACTATTTAGTGAAGTTGTATGATTTTTAAAATTTTTTTTAATGATTAAATAAAGATGTTAAAAAAATACTTCAAAAAAATTAATAAAAAAATAAAAATTTTAAATATATTATAGAATAATAAATAAGTAATAGAAGGGCCTAAATATATTAACGGTTGACTTGTCTATATTAGATTGAATGGTACATTACTGTAGCTTAAATTCCCTGTGTTAGTACGGAAAATTCATGGTTTTATTGGTAACTGGTATTCATCACAATTTAATTCCCCTCGTGAGCATGCAATTAATACAGCCCACCCATATGCGAAAGACGCATAACGTACACCTTGAGCTAGCCCACAATTGCAGCCCTTTTAGTTGAACAATCAATTCTTTTTTTTTTTTTTAATTATTTATTAATTTATTTATTTACTTTTTTTTACCTGTGAGGGACCTATGCGTGTTCTATGCGACGAAACCAAGAGCATAGAAACAGCAATCAGTACTTAATCCACAGCTTCCTGCGCCTGCCGGGTACTGTTATCTATACTTCATTTACTTCTTCATTTTCTTTTACTTTTTTACTTTTCAATATAAATTTTTTTATTATTTATTATTTAAAACACCTCTGTTTTATTTTTTTCTAAAAAAATCTTAAAAATATTATTTATCCAATTTTTTCATATTTGATTTGATTTTTAATTTTTATTTGACTTATATAATTTTATTTTGTATTTATAAGACTGAATTATATTACATTATATATAATAATATATTGTAAATATAAAAAAATATATAGATATTACAAATTTATTAGTAGAAAGGAAATTTTTAAAAAAGTAAAAAAAACATTATTTAAATGATATTACAAAAAAATAAATAAGTTGATGTATGATCTATTATAAAAGTTAATATGTAAAATAGAAAAAATGAGTTTTAGTGATATATTTTAAAGAATATGAAGAAGGAACTATTGTGAGTGCTATAATGGAGGGCCAAGTTCTATATGTTTCTTTATTCCAAAGTACATATAAATGGTTCTCTTCTTACACAGATATCTTTGTAGTCTTTCTCAGTGTCTCAATATTACAAAGTCCTTTGAAATTGTAGGTGATCGATCATAAAAGTCCATTTTTTCAGTCGATGGCGTGCTCACGCAAGATATCATCATGGAAGCTGCTGATTGTTTTCTTCCTGGCATCAAACTCGCAACATGATTTATATTATGCCGACGCAAAGCCACAAGTACCATGTTTCTTCATATTTGGGGACTCCATAGCTGATAATGGGAATAACAACAACCTCAATACAACTATAAAAGTCAAGTATCTACCTTATGGGATTGATTTCCCTGGGGGGGTGACGGGAAGATTTACCAATGGTCGTACTCCGATGGATTTTCTTGGTCTGCATGCATTTCTTTCCATTCACTTCTTCATATTTATCCATATCCAACTATATCTGTCTCTATTTCCATGCATGCATTATGGTTGCCAACTATATATCATGCATGGATGCTTTTGATTGCAGCTGAGTCTATGGGTTTTGACCACTACATCCCACCATTCGCCACAGCCAGCGGTCCGGAAATACTTGAAGGCGTCAATTATGCATCTGGTGGAGCGGGGATCCGAAATGAAACGGGACAATTTGCGGTAAATTAATTTTAGTTAGTTACACAAATACTATATACGTTGCACAATGAACAACGACGTACGTACGCACACAAATACTCAACAATCAATTCAATATTTATTAAGCAATCCGAGTGTACTGTTTCATCTTTGTAAGGGAGATCGGATAAGCATGGATAGACAGTTGGAAAATCACAAAACTACAGTGTCCCGCATCGTCAAAATGTTGGGAAATCGAGAATCAGCCATGGATTACCTAAGCAAATGCATATATGCTGTTGCAATAGGCAGCAACGACTACTTCAATAACTACTTCATTCCAGTTGTCTACCCTACTCATTTCCGATTTACCCCATCTCAATATGCCACAGTTCTCCGTCGACAATTTTCTCAGCAATTAAAGGTAATTAGCATTTGCACATATATATATATATATATATACCTTCTATAATTTGTATATCCTTTATAATATATGTTATTCTTTAGTCTCTACACCACTCACATGACATCATTTAATTTATAAATCTAAATTTTAAATAAAATTATATTATAGATGGTGTGTCGAGCAAAGAATTTATATATATATATATATGAATGTATGTAAAATAGAAAGTGAGGAAAGCACATTGATCTGTGTCGATATATATTAATGAATAATGCTATACATTACATCATCATCTCATTTTTATTTTATTATATAAGATGTGACATATTTATCTTAATAAAAAATCATCTTATGACAAAAAATATGTTACATATTATATAATAGATCAATAAAAGTAAAATAATAATGTGATGTATAAAATTTTTCTATTTTAATTGATGGCAGACCTTGCACAAGTACGGGGCAAGGAAAGTAGCCGTTCATGGACTGGATATGCCACGTTGTACTTTGTTCAGACTGTCTATTTGTGCGATTAATGAGGCTTCATGCATGGCCTATATCACCAATGCAATCACACTTTGGAACGATGAGCTTAAACCAATGGTGGCCGGCCTCAGTCGCAGTCTACCCGATGCTAATTTTATCTTCATAAACTTTACTGGAATTACGACAAGCATCGTTAATTCTCAAGGTATAGATATTTAATAATTACCAATTAATTAACCAATGGTGTACATGATTTTCCTAATTATTACTGTTACATATATATATATATATAAATATATAAAATATGAGATTAAAATGGATTTATTAATCCATGTTGTGTGCTAATTATATATTAGGTTTCAATGAGGATATAAATTTTCCTTGCTGTCAAGTGTATGGAGCCGGTAATATTATCCCTTTGAATTGCAAAAGCAATGGGAATGTGTGCAGTAACAGGAGCCAATATGCATTCTTTGATGCCGTCCATCCTACTGAGGCCCTTTACGAGTTGCAAACGAGAAGAACATACAGAGCTCAGTCTCCAACCGATTCTTATCCATTCGATATTGAACACCTTGTCCAGCTTTAACGAACAAGATCTTCCTCATCATCAGCTTTTAATTGGTCACTACTCTCATGATCATGATCTGCTAGTAGTAATGTTTACAGTTTTATTATTTAATTAATTTTTCAGTTTTTCAATGGCAAATCATTAAGGGATTAATCCATTTGCATGCAACAACTCTTTTTCAACGCTGTTTTTAGATAGTAAAGTGATTTAGATATTTTATAAATAATAGTAAAAAAGAATAAAATATTAATTAATAATAATAAAAAAATAAAAAATAAGGAAAAAATAATGAATAATAACCCCGATTTTATATATCTTAGATTCTTGTGAGGTACTTAATTCGAGGCATGGAGTAGCGTACCTGTTCACGTGACCAACCACAAGTTCTGTACGTTCAAGAAGGAAGAGAGTTCCAATGGGAGTACTTTCCGGTCAGCGATCGTGTCCTTTTTTAGTTTTATAAATGTTACAAGGAATATTTATATAAGAAAAAATATAATTATAAGTATAATTATATATTAATATAATGTGATTGATCAAAAAGTAAATTTTATTAAAAATAATGTTAATTTAAATTTTAAGTATGAATTAATCAATATTGATACACAGATTAGTACGCAACTGTGCTTGTATATAGCAAAACTTTTTATATAAATAAATTTATCAAATTAATTCGTTATTTGTTATTTTTTATTTTTCTATTCAAATAAATAAATATTTAAACATTAAAATAGAATGACAAATAATATATTGATCAAGTGAAGGTGTGACATAATTATAAGGTTTGGTTTGGTCATTGAGAATTTTGAAATGAAAATTTTGAATTTTAAGATGAAATATATTTTAATATTTATTATTGTTTTGAGATTTGAAAAAATTAAGAAAAAGTTAAGTTATTTATTATATTTTGTATCGAGATTTGAGAAAGTTGTAATGATGAGATGAAAATTTTAAATTTGTAATAATAATTTCTAATGGCCAAACCGAACCTAGCTTCCTGCCTTTTTTACTTTCACAAAATTTTTCATCTCATCTCATCTAATCATTACAACTTTCCTAAATTTTTAAATAAAATAAAATAAACAATTCAAAATTTTTAAATTTCAATACAAAAATAATATTAAAACAATATATTAGAATAATATTTTATTCAACTTTCAACTTTAATCTTAACTTATATATGAAAACAAACTAGGTTTTTTTTTTTTTTCTTTCCTTGAACACCATGAGATTTTTTTATATGTCATATCTTGGCAACCTACTTAAGGGCGCGCACCATATGTCATACATACGTTGTGTAGAAGGCTTATAGTTTTGAGGGACCTTTCTTGAGGTTAGCGGCTTCAGGCAGCCGTCCCTAAAAGCATTAAAATGTTATAGAGTTTGAAGAAGAAGTAAAGCAGTTCCCTCAATAATTTTCGCAAGCAACATGATTGAAATTTAAAAAAAAATAAAAAATGAAGCAGTTTTCAAAGTTAGCCATATCATTTTATGTCACTCAAAACTCCCAAACCAAAACATTAGGAGCTCAAAGAGGATCTGGTCCACATTCAATAATGTAACACCCAGACCGAGTACCAAGTTCATGTTAATTTCATCAAGAGCATGTGGCTCAGATGGTATGAGATTCAATCTCCATAAGAAAGGTCTTGGGTTCGATCCCCCTCCTCAATCTCCAATATAAAAAAAAAAAAAAAGTTCATGTTAATTTCAGGTTTTATAAAAATTTTTTTTTGGACGGCTTGAAAATTTGATGGGACAAGCTAGATTATTTTTAGAGGTTGAGTTGAGGCCCATAACTCATGTGGGAGGGCCCAAACTACGTACGTCCAAAACCAAAGCCGTGAGAACCAACTTTAGACTCCACACCCATGCACGTCTCCATGGCATGCACATTTCTCTCTTCCCTTGCTCCTCTAGGGTTTCAGTTTTCTATATTTATACATACACTTAATGCACAAAGTTACAAATCCACTCTCTACAGACCCTAGACATGAACTGCCGCACCCTTCCTCCATGTTCAGAGAACAAAAAAGCCGAAGCCCACATTTGGTGACTGACCTTTGTGTTCTCTGGGTGCTCGGTATGATGGGAAAGCTTTGTTACAATGGGTGTATCTATAAAGGAGTAATGTTAAATTTAATCCTAAAGTGTGGTACAATCTTTTTACAAAAAAATGAAGTTCACTATTAAAAAAATTAATTTTTTTGTCATATAGTTCCGTATTTACTCACTTTTTTCAAAAAAATTGCTCAGTGCTTGCGCATTCCAAAATTGCAAATATTATTTATGTTTATAAAGTGTGGGACACAGTTGGTTGATGTTGATTGTGGAGGCACCACCTTGACCTAGCAAGAGCAAGCCTAGGTACTCTCCTTCGGACGGAGGGTTGTTGAGACAAGACGGGGTACGCTTGGACCTCTTTGATCTCTCTCTTCGCCCAATGCTTAAGATAGTGGCCTTCTGCATTGTCATCTTGCAGAAATGGTGCGGCTGAGATCGGAGAAGTTGGCCATTTTGATGTGTACGTGTGCAAGACTTGAGAGAGGGAATTTATATGGATTGATTATTTACAGGGAGGATAATGTGTTGTTTTATATGGGTAGGAAGGCGCCTAAGAAGTGGTGAAAAAGGGAAGGAGTGGAATGTGAAAACTTACGGGATGGGGTTTGGAGCTGATGGGAGTGAAAGTGTTTGGCAATGCAAAGATTGGAAGAATTGGCCTATGAAGATGACGTGGCGAAAGGGAATTGGTAATCAGTTCAAAGAATGAGTCCCTGGCAACTTGACAACATCCACGTTTTACTTCATAATACTCGCTATAATTTTCTGTAGGAAATTATCATATGCTGAAAATTTAATTCTTGACTCGTATTCCTTGACCGGCTCAAAGACCAGTTAACCACATTCATAGTTGCATAAAGCACCCTGAGAGCAGAGCAAAAATGTAATCCAAGTCCAACAGCTTCGGATATTTTTTTTTTGGGGGGGGGGGGGGGGGGGGGGGGGGGGTGTGTGGTTAGTCATTGGGGTTTACCCAATTTTGAAAACCACACACTGCATGGAAAATCCAGTAAATAACTATACAGCCCAGGATTTCCTTCCGAATAATTACCCTTGCGTTGCAATCTAAACCAATCACCCTGCAGTAATAACATAAAAACACACCGTTTGAAAATGTACACATTCTGTCGCTTGCTTTACATTGTTTACAACATCGACCATTTTTCCAATGACTGAACTAGTTGCAGCTTCCTTGGGTGGAAGTTACCAAATTGCATAAATGTAACCGTGGTACGGCCTTTTCGAGAAGCATATACATATCTTATCATGTTACTTTTTTCCACTGAAGCGAGAAATACATGCCCATACTGGATGATTCCACACATTTGGCATCAGGATCCAGTTGTAGGATTTTCTGCACGAGGAAAGAAGCAAAGGAAATATGAGATGCAGCTCCTTTGAGGATGTGATCTAGCCCTGGAGGGAATTCAACAGCTAAAAGAGACTATGATCACAATTGGACAAGGTTTAGCCAAATTCCTTAATTAATATCTATTTGGTTCCCCTACAATGCTATCATGTCAGCAATACAGACTTCATAGAAGTCATTGAGTGTAATATTTAGTTCATGAAATATTGAAAATGACTTTTGGATTATCTCTTCCGAATAGACTGAATTAATTAGAAGATAAGTTAATATTTAAACTTATCCCAATTCAATTAAGACTTTATAAACAGTTCAAACAGATTACCTTGATGAATTGAGAGTCAAGATCAAATGAAGCTAAAATTATTGAACTTAATCATATATCTTACAGTCGATTAGGTGGATATGACTGAAACCTTAAAAAATGACTTAGAAACTAGGTCTAAGTTTTGGCTGACATGAATAGCATTCATAAGCAGAGAAGAGTTGCAGAAAATCACAGGTATGATTTTCATGTGATTTTCTGCAGTCTATGAAAAGATAATCCTGCCAGCCATAGTGCTCAAGATCGAGAGGAAAACAGATAATCAAATTTAAACTTCATTCCCTCCCAAAAAAAAAACCTGCATAACCAGTGCCTATATATACATGAAATCTTCACGTAGACTCCCTTAGTATGTTTCCTGGCCCAAGGTTAGTTAAGTGCATGCAAGACACTCCACCTATATAGCCATTGTAGTAAAACTTCCCACAAAACCAATGCACGCCTGAGTCTTAACTCAAATTAGAAGATTACCTTAAAAAAACTAAAAGGAAAATAAACAACTAATAAATCATGAAGTTTCTTACTTTTCAGTCTCCCATACTTCCAAAAAAGAAAGGGTTGTCACCGACACAAGTCTTTTTATTCATTAATTGAGAAGTGCCATATCCATGCAAAGGAGAGGAACTCCCCACAAGGACTTAATAGAAGACTAAAGAGAATGCTTCCTGATTTCCTCTCAAATTTCTAGTTCCTTCCGTTCCTACCAAATGTGCTGTGGTAACTCTAATTAAAAAAAAAAATAGTTTAGCCACAAAGGGATTACACAAAAGCAATATCACAAATTGGAGTGGCTTGACGTGGTTCATCAGATTGTAAAATTACTTTTACTATAAAATAGATCTAACAGATCAGATGAAGTCACATCAGTTTGTAAGATTATTTTGTATAATTCCTATGTGGATGTGGCAGTACTAAAAAAAATTGCACATTAAGTCAGAGTAAAAGATACTTCAAAAATTTTTTTTGATGAATAAAAAGATACTTCAAAAATTGTCCATGATTTCCTGTTTCTCCAACATTAAACATGATTTCTATGCATAAAGATAATCATATACCACTGCATCTAGTCTACAGTCTTTTTTGACAGCTATTGCTGTGCCTCAAATGTTTCAGAAGCTCTTTCATATCCAAATTGGAAGCCAGTTAGCTATAAAGGAATAATATCGTTCAAGACAAATGCAAAAATTCTGAGGGGCATAACGATAAGTGTGTAAATGGCAATTAAGATGAAATGACTGAAAGGTACAGCAAAAGTTTTTTGGCCAGTGGGTTTACACAAACATACGGGATTGATTATCAAAAGATTCCCAAGACAACAAAAGTGTCTTTTAGTTTATCTCAATATGTACGCACCTTCTCCAAATAGCTGTTCAAATCGAGCAACAATGTGTTTTCCATAAGTGTATTTCTTCAAAGCATGAGCATGAACTCTTACACGACCAAGCAACATTGCCCGCTGATTATCAGAACATATTTCAAGAATCTTCTGAACCACGTAATTTGCAAATTGGTCCTTCATCATTGTCTACAGGCAGTAAAATATCATAACTAAGAACAAGTTTCATACAAGTATATCAAAAGCAAGATAGTCCTGATAATTCTCAAAAATTACATCACATCTAGAATTGTTCAACTAGTAAGGTGCAAACCCTCAGTTTCCATGGAAGAGGATCTGGCATAATAAGGCACCTCCAAAAGCGACTTTCTTTGCATGGACAATTTCATTGGAAAAGATCTTAATGACGGATAATTTGTGAACACGGGGTAACCATAATAGGCCGATGCTACCTGTGTAAGAAGAGCTGTGAAGCTATAGATCATCTTCTATTGCATTGTGACGTTGCTAGAGCCTTATGGGTTGAGGTGTTCGGCAGACTAGAGGTAGTGTGGGTTATGCCCGCCACAGTGAAGGTGCTTTTGGCTTGTTGGATAAATCTAGGTGGTATTCCACAAATCAAAGCCATGTGGAAGATGATCCCTATTTGCAGTCTATGGTGCCTATGGCAGGAGCGGAATGACAAGAAGTTCAAAGACAAGGAGAGATCTTTTGAGGATCTTAGATCTTTTTTGTTAGAACGTTATTTATATGGGCCATAGCTATAGACTCTCATGGTCTAGACCTGCATGATCTTCTTGTTTCCTTTTCTCCTCCTTAAATAAGTTTCTTCTCTTGTATACCATCGTGTACATGGGCTATGCCTATTATTAATATAATCGTTTACTTATCCAAAAATAAAAATAAAAATAGCTCTTCCCTTTTCTTCCCACTTCATTTGAGCAGGCTGAGATTCACATGAATAATAAGCCCAATATTAACCCATGCTTTAGCTTGACTTACCAATAAATTATCAGTTCCTTCATTATGACCGAAAATCTCTCCAATTAATAGTTCCCGCTCAGCAGAGCCACCATACTCCAAGCATTTCTCGACAACATTTGAAGCAAATTTATGCTGGCTAAGTTGTACAACATGTCCCGACAGCTTGCTTATAATCTTACTCCTTTCATGAGGCTTTCCCCTCTCCAGTACATGCTGATATAAATCAACAAAGCATTGGGTTAACATCCAACAATTGACAGGTATACACTAGTAAAAGGGACAACAAAACTCTCTCTCTCTCTCTCTAGTCTCTATCAAGTACAAATATTCATACATCCCTTCATCAATAGGTAAATACACACATGCCTAAATAAATAAACATAAATTCAATAGGTATATACGTTGTGTTTGTGGGCTAGGACTTTTGTAAGGGAAGAGGATAATGTACTGAATCTGTTTTAGTTTTTTTCCTGCTTCTAGAGTGTAGTAGGTATTTCCTTTGTATACTTCCTATGTACTTGGGATATGCCTATTCTTGGTAATAAAATCTCTTATTAATTATAAAAAAAAAAAAAAAGGTTTAAATAATACCACCTAAATCGATTAGATTATTTCAAAGTAAAAAAGGCCCAAAAACAAACAAGTTATTTCCTTTTTCTTTTTGCTACCATTTGATGACTACAAGATCTTTCGTTAATATTTTTATACAATGCTCCTACATCGGTGTTCTGTTAACTACGTCCTGTGTTACTTGGGCTACTCCTTTTTTCTTAGTATTGATAAAAATATTTTTACATATATTAAAAAAACATAAGAACAAAGAGCTTCCCACTTGAACCGAAAAATGTCAATCAATGGAGTAAGTTATTTTTAAAAGAACAAGAACTCATAATCTTTAAAAGCCACCTAAAACTGCATACACGCCTTAATTTCCATGCTCATTCTTTAAATACACAACTTAATTTCCATGCTCATTCTTTGATTTTGTTGGAATGTTCCATCCAAAGTCACTCTAATAGATTAGCCTCGTTTGTTTTCGCAAATGAGATGAGTTGAGATGAAAGTTGAAAATTGAATAAAATATTGTTAGAATATATTTTTTTAATATTATTTTTGTTTTGGAATTTAAAAAAGTATAATTGTTTATTTTATTTTGTGTGAGAATTTGGAAAATTGTAATGATTAGAGATTAGTTGAAAATTTTTGTGAAAACATACGAGGCCTAACACTATCTAACTACATAAGCACAACATTGTCTTGAAGAACTAGATTTAATTCCCACTAAGCATAAAGGCAGCTTACAAGGGAAACAAAGGGAGAAAGGGAGAGCAATGAAAGAGAGATGAGACGCCTAGCAAACATCACAGCCCAACCAAAAGAAACTAACCTGGGTAACATAATTTCCATACTGATCCTGAGCAAGAGTACAAACAGACTCCAAGATTTCATCAACTATAAACTGACATTGAAGCTCATCTGTACAATGCTCTAGAACTCTCTGCAAAAGACCATCATGAAACAGCTTCTTAGTCTTGTGCAGACAACCCAAAAAAGAAGGGAACAAGGAAGTGCTTCCACCACTCAAGTTTAATATTACCTGTATGACACGGCAACCATAAGGATGCATAGAAAGTGTCGTAACTTCGCCACGAAAAGCAGATATGATAAACTCAATTTTCCCAGTTGGAATGCTCTCGATGCACTTTTGTATTACATGATTTCCATTTTGATCACGAACACACCGCATGACATGACCATCCAGCTCTCGAACAAGGTGTGCTTTCTGTTCAATATCAATGACATCAAGTGCCTGTAACAGCATAGAATAGAATCAGAATTAGCATCTTCTCTAACCATTTTTTTTTTTTTTTTTGATAGGTAGAAGAAGTTTTATCAATCCACATAAATAGGCAAAGCCCCAGTACACAAGAGTATACAAGAAAAAGCCTAATTACAAAACTACGTGCTACGGATAGTAGCATACAAATCATTAAGACCCGTTGCATTCCATGCAATAGAAGAGGCCCAAAGCAACAAAGTATGAAAGAAAAAGTCCCTAAAGCTGTCAGGGGAGCGTTCCCTATCCTCAAAACAGCGGCCAGATCAGGACTAACTTAGCACCAAATATCTTTAGTAGCAGATGAATGGTTCAAGGTAAAAAACAACAAGAATAAAGTCATGATGGCTCTTAAGATATGTGTTGAGGGCTACATTTTGAGACCAAACCACTGGGAAAAAAAAGATGTGAATCTAGGGGTAAAATAAGGCCAACAAAATAAGTTCTTGAAATAACTAAAGAATTCGCACCTACTTAATTCATTCTAGATATCTAGATAGTTCACCTATAAAAAAAAAGATATCTAGATGGTTCCGACTTATAAAAAAAGAAAGATATCTAGATGGTTCCCTCTAATCCTCACACTTCTAAAGCTTCAGTTTTCTCTGATTTTCCCACTCAGAATAGATTGCTCATTCCAACACCACTGCAAATTACCAATGGCAGCCATCAGCACAATAGGGAAAAAGGGGCTTTTTCGATTAACACGAGGAGATAGTCAAAATTTGATTTTATTAGCAAATTATAGTTTACTACCGTATCAAAATTTGATTTCATTCCTAACAACAGGTTAACAAAATTTGAGTCCATATAATCCATATCAAGCCATATAAATTTAAATGATATCCAATTATAGTTTAGTACCAATTGTAACTAACGATAGTTCCTCATCATTTTTTGCAATAAAAATAATAATGTTTATTTGTTAATCAAAGAGATTTGTTTACAGCAGAAAAAGGTATTTTGCATTGAATGTGAACATAAAGAGTGAAAAACAGAACATGGACGCATTGAGATCTATATCAATACAGCAGGATCACATAAGTGAATACAAAAGGAAGACATACCTTTTGAATTACACGACAGCCATACATCTGCAGGCTTAAAGGCAAAACCTGACCTGTGAGTTGATAAGCAAGTTCCTTCCTCTGCTCGGGGCTTCCATACTCAAAAAACTAAAGATCACAAAAGAAAGCAAAAACGACGTAGCAACATTAAAAGAACTAGCATGTTAGGAATGAGTCTACAGGGTGTTTTGCATATCAGAAACTTACCTTCTGAATAACATAGTTGCCAAAAACATCAGTCATTAGTTTGGAAGCCTGAGGAAGAACTTCTTTAAATACAGACACCTTCTCTTCAACACTACAATTTTCCAACTTCTGCTGAATAAACCGACTCCCATGTTGATCAGCACTGGAGTTGGAAATCACAATGACTTACTTATGAATGAAAAGATATGAAGAATCGTAGATGAAAAGATTATTGAAAAGAATTAAAAAAGCAAGTCATTGCAATGTTTTAGTTCTTGCTTGAATTGTACCCTATCAACGATTATTGAAAAGAATACAACTTGCCTGAATTCAACAATATGTCCTACAATATCAGACAGCTCAAATCTGCGACCTTTGCCTGATTTCAACTCTTCAAGAAAATTATATATTTTAGAGTCATCAAAACTCTCAAACCCTCTTGGACCTTGCCATCCTGGATATAGACCAGCATTTCTACCAGAGCTTAGAGCAAATCTCATTTCATTTCTGCCCCCAGGAACACCAGTCCCACCAACAGGTGACCCTGGTAAAACTGGACTAGCAAGTGGTGAGTTCGGGTACTGCATCAGAAAACCCATGTTTAGTGGGCTTCCATAATAATTAGAACTCATAGGCCCCCCTCTTCTTGGGTTCATGTTATTCAGCCCTCCATTTGTCTGATGGAATTTGTGGTCATCCAAATAAACAGCAACGTTGGGTCCCTTCTGCGAATCAAGAGCTCTAGCCTGGCCCCCAATATCAACACCACCTCTAGAAACCAATGGATCAAATTGACCAGAAATACCATATACGTCACCATAAGGTGGATGATGATATTGCATATATACAGGATCGCCAAAAGAAGGTTGTAGTGGAAAACCAAGCTGCCCGTAGAACTTATTTAAGTGCTGCATATCAGCTCCGTGAGCTATGTTTCCCCCAGTTGAAACCCCAGAAGTTTGGGCCGTATAGCTTGGACCAGCAGTTCCATCAACAACAACAGGAACAGAACCATGGGGAGGGTACCCAGCAATATATGGAGGAACAATTGAGGGATTCAAAGCATATCCACCTACATATTGTTGGGAATATAAGCCTGGGGCCTGCAAATTAGGGTATAAAGGATTTGCTGAAGTCATGTAGGCTGCAGCAGTTGCAAACGGTGGAGTGAACCCAGATGACTGTAGTACCGGTTGTACCTCTGCCGTAAACTTGCTGGTATTATGGACAAACCGATCCACACCAACATATGTGCAGTTTGCACCTTGAGATATCACTTGAGACTTGGCAGTTTGAAATTGAGATAAATTGCTTTGTTGTTGTACCTGATGTAGCAACAAATTATTCTGACTGCTACGTTGCCAATGTTCTTGATTTTTTCGATTTTCTGAACTTGGAAGATTAGATATATTAAGAGCCTTCAAATCAGATTCAATGGTGGTAACGCCCAAATCATTTACATCCCTATTTCCTGTAAGATCATGAGAAGACGAGCTAGAAACAGGGCCACCCAAAGGATCAGAACTTGACAGTGTCCTTCTATCATCTGTACCAAAGGTGGATGTGACACCATTTGATGTGCTAATAATGGGATCACACAAGGAACGGGAGTCAGCATCGTGATCAAATGCTTCCTCTGCCACTCCATGGCTTAACAAGTTAGAATGACTATATTCAGATGATTGAATGTGGGGAGAATCTTCCTGCAAATGCAAGGTGATGATTACACATTTCAAACAATGCAATTTTGATGGGACAAAGCTGGAAGCAAATTCTGATCACTTCCAAACAACTCAGGAGTTTTACATCCGGGAAAAAAACAACAAAACAAAAACTCAGTTTCAGTGTCAGAGGACAGCCACTCATTTCAGACTTTAACAAAGAAAATAAAATCAACGTACATTAGAAAGGGGATGAAGTATTCAAATACCAAGTATTCACCTGTACTGAATCCACCACATGTCTGTGTTGAAATGATGATGAAGTCACCTCCTGCCCAGACCAAAACCCACCCGTTTCATCTACCCAATCATCAGGAGGCTTTTGGGGTGACTGATCATCTTCAGACTCTTCATATTGCGTAGAAAGGGTTCCACGAGACCTATGCAAAGAACCATTGCTGCTATCATCCACAGAAGTCAATGGCCAGTTGTTGCCAAAACTACCAATATGGCGTACTACTCGGCGATTCTCGGATGAGATAAGTGGGAGAGGAAGCCTAGGGTTTAGGTTGATATTGGATAAATAATAAGACAAATAAGCTGGATCGGCTCTCAGCTGTTCCTCAGACTCGTAGTTCTGCATAGCACTGTTTAGACTGGCCAAGCTTGCATTTGAGTTAATAGCCTGCTGAGACAAAATGTTATCCATGGACAAGAACGAGCCTTCCATGCTTGGGGGTGCACTTCCACTTCGGTTAGGGACCACATCCCTCCCCCTGCCATGAAATTTATGGCCCTTCAGAAGCAATCCCAATTCCTCTGCCGCAAATGTTGCAGCCTCCTGATGGGAGGGCCATTTTCCACTAGTTTCTGACATTCTAATAGGACTTTCCGTGGCCATGCTAACAGAAGATTAATAAGCTACTTTTTTCCTACTGGTATAAATGGTATCAAGAAATCTCACATCGTCTCCTGAAAGTCCCACCATTCATTTTAAATTATAGTGAAAAAGAACAATTACAAATTAACAAGAGAGCATATTAAAGAATGAAACATAATATACAGAAATAAAATGAACAATAAATGTACTGCTGTCAAAAGAACAATATCTGGATTTTAGTAATATAGACCGAATAAAGCACACCAGCTAATAAACTTTTTTTTTTTAATTGGTAAATATGAATTTTGTTGAAAAAGGTGAAGCCGAGTACCCGGGACATATACAAGAGCAACACCTACGCATGGGAGAGCTAATAAACTCATTAAACACCAGTAGCGTGGTTTTTTGTTTTTAAATACTGAAAGAGGTCGAGACCAATAGAACAACATAAACTCAATCCCATTATGCACACCAGGTCAATACCTAAGCTTTAACACTGTACTAGCAAAATATATAAGGTTCGACCCTCTGGTTAGTTGCTACAAAAATCTAACCCGCGAAGAAATAAACACTTCACTCGGTCTATGCAATATGAGTTTCTCAATTTTCTGATAATCCCAAACAGAAAAAAAAAAAAAAAAAAGGGGGCAAGACAAAAGACTAAAATCAAAACCGAAAACAAAAACAGTCAAACACCAAAAACATCATCGAGATAAACCCTCCTCAATACAAGATTTCCAGCCTACACACAAATTTCAAAACCAATTCAAGCACATAGAAACATGGGGAAAACCCCATTAAAATTCAAGCACGCGTCTGCACAAAAAAGGATAAAAAAAAAAACACAAGATACAGTTGAAGAACAGACAGAACGACAAAAGGTTGCAACTATGAAACCTAGCTACACTACTTTCCAGAACATTATTTTGAGCGAATGGTGAAGATTCTTCTCTTACCAGAAAACCTATGGGGAAAGATTCACTGTTTCAAACCCTAGATTCTTTTTCTAGAGACAGAGAGTTGGCTCTGAAATATTTATTTGGCACGGAGTCGGTTTAATGGAAGCTTTGGTTGCTATAAAAGAAAGAGAAAAAGTGCTAATTCCAGATAAGGTTTTGCTATGTTTCAGTTAAACTTAAGTATGGGTTTTGTCTTTTGGTTGCTGTTGGTCTTCTAAGGGCAGGGAAGGACAAATATCAAAAACTAGGAAAGTGGCATGATGGATACGGTATGAATATCTCTCTCTTTATATATATATATATAGTAGGGGGGAACGTCGCCCAGTGTAGAAAATATATATTTAATTATATAATAATTTAGTAAAAATATATATTAATGACAAAATATAAGAAAAAAATAACAAATAGAAATAATGGATTATTAGAAGAACAAAAAAACTTTAGAATAAGATGAAATGAAAAAAAATTATGATGGAATAAAAAAATCCAACATGCATTATATATCCATCCAATCTAAAGAAATTTGATACAAGTTTATAAATATAGTTTAATAGAAGTTTCGAGAATAAAGTGAACTTAAATTATACAATATTACTTGTTGATGAACATGTTTCATATTCTTTTTCTAAAATCAATTGATAGGATATTAAATTTATTATGGTATTGTTGTTTTAGTTTGTCTATATCTGTGCTAAGTTGGATTATCCATTCTTTTTGTGAGGTTTCTTTGTCCATATTTTTCAAGAATGGTAGATGGTACTGAACAAAACAAAAAACAAAAATATATAAAATGTAAGGTCTAAAAGATTTTTATAGAGTTTTAAAAAATGAGAGAGAAAAAGTTGAATAAAAAATTATAATGTTAAAAGAGAGTTAAAAGATTATTTTTTTTAATATAATTTTTTGTATTGAATTTTGAAAAAATTTAATTATTTTTTATGTTTTGTCTTAAATTTGAAAAAGTTATAATAACTTGGTAATGATTAGATGAAAAAGTTAAAAAATTAAAATTTTAAAATTAAAAAATATTTATATTTGAATGATATTTGGATGAGATGAGATATAATCCAATAATTTTAAAATTTTGTGAAACTAAACTATGCCTAATATCCAAATTAAAAATATATATAAAAAGGTTAAATGAAAAATAGACCCAAAAGTCATTTTTTAATACAATGTTTAAAATAAATTACATAAACTTTATCATTGTTTTAGTCTATTTTTCTTTCGTATCATTGTTACTCAAAACATCATATTAATAAAATATTTATCATACTTATTTGAAATTATTAAAAACTATATTTATTATAGAAAAATTTCATAAAATTATTATTCAAATACATTAAAAAAATGATAAACTTTACGTTCAAAAAATGATAAACTTAATGCAAGTTTAAAATTACGGTGAAAAATATAATTTATAACTTTAAATTTTATAACTTATAACTTAAATAATAAGCTCTATAATTCAAAAATTGTTTATTGTTTAATAAACATGTATCTAAAGTACTTTTAAAATTAGTTGTCTTAATTTTTTAAAAATATATAGTTATCTGTAGAAACTTTTCGATAAAAGTTTCAATTTAGTATTTTTTTAAAAAGTAGATTTTTAACTTTTTTTTAAATGATTAAAATACTTTTATAAACTTATCAAACATATTATTTTTTATTTTAAAAAAAAAACTTTTAAATGATTAAAAATATTTTTTAAACTTTTAATCTCAATCACAAACAGGCACTTACCCAATACCGTCACGCTTTCAACATTTTTCTAAATATGTATGAGCAGTACTACAGGTATCGAAAAGAAGTACCAAAAACTCATCGAAGTAGTTTTTTTTTTTATGAATTTTGATTTTTTTTATATTCTTAAATGTTTTTTTTTAATTCGCATCACTTAAAAAATTTTACTTAATCATTAAGTAAAAATAAAAAATATAAATATAAATAATTCAATAAAAATAAAATTTCCAAAATTAAGGAGTTTTAACATTTTTCAACATGTATATATCCTTGTATTTCTTTCTCATTCTTCGTGAAGGAAAAGTCCTCTTAATTCAGTCTACATATCTGGAGTAAATTCAAATGCATATATATATAAAAGAAAAAGAAAAATTTAATTATAAGTATAATTATATATTAATATATATCAATTAAACGTGATTGGTTAATATTTAATAGATAAATTTTATTAAAAATAATATTAATTTAAATTTTAAATATAAAAAATTAATATTAATATATAGATTAATATTTAATTTTATTTTTAAATAATAAAATTTGAAAAAAAAAAGTAAATAAGAGACAAACGTGTTGGTCCCACTGGATCAACCCTTTCTGTCACCACACCAATAAAAATTTCCTCCCACACAAAAATGGAGCCTTCCTTCTTTTTTTTTGTTTTTTTTTAACCATTCACGTTTTGTCCCACTTGTCAAGATCTAGCTTTTCTTTTCATTTTTTTTTTAAATTTCATAGACAAGAAGTAATTGAATCGTATATTATTGAAAGAAATCCTCGCGTACAATCTCACCTGGGTCTTCCCAATCGATGCTGAATTTTTTCCTCTTGTTAGGCTAAGTTGAATGTACTCCTACGAGTAGGGATGTTCAACCGGGCCGAACCGACCCGAAAATAATCATTCCGAACTGACTTGGAAAAGTGTTGGTTTCCGATTAGATAGTTCCGAACCGTATATATTACTGAATTTCTGTTCCGCATATTATTCTGTAAAAAACGAGTTTTCCAATTCCCATTTTTCAAGTTATATTTGCATGTAAAAATCTCTCTCGTTATAAATTTTAATCGCTGAAGCTTTTTTTTCTCTCTGCATCTCTGGCCAGTCTCCAATGTCTGCCTGCCTCTTCGGCTAGTCCCATCCGCCATTGCAAAATTTTGTAAGCGGTACTTCTTCCATGTATGTACATTTCTGAACTCATTTCTCCTCCAGTTAATGCCTGGATACATTTTCTGCAAGAATATCAGCAGTGATCGATCTAATCACTATACTTCAAGCATGGCTTCTTTCAGCACGTTGATAGATATGATATCTCCATTATTGCACTGTAGTGGATTCTTGCCAAAAAAGAGAGTATCCCAAAATTAAAAATAAAACTGGTGACCAAAGAGTTGGTTTCTATATTATAAAAGAATTGATATCTTGTCAAATCTCCATACTCAACAAGTAACTTATATATATATATATATATATATATGTTCATTCTACACGTAATTATAATCACAGTAGGTACCATTCGGCAAAGAAAATCTGAGTACTCAACTAAAATGGCCAACTACTCAAACTATGTAATAAATAAGCCATTGCCAAGCAGCACTCTGCACATTTATTCAAGTTTTACTTTCTTCTCAATTTTTTTGTATGTAATATGGCCTTCTGCCCCCGAATACTGGAAGGGCGTGCTAGCTATGGAGAGACTGCTTTTGGATTGAATCTGACAATCAAAAAAGAAAAAAAAAATGACATGTCCACATGCTAACATGCATGCCTTGCTATTCCCATAAATACTTATGATCCTCACCGTTTAACCACTTCTTCATGTCTAATCCTACAGTTTGGAGCAAGACTCATAATACATGTAAGATAAAAAGGTAATAATATATGGTATATATGGTGTATACGTGCGGAATACCTGATAAAAGACATTCTTGAAACCAAAAACAATAAAGCTAGATTGCAGCTCTGCTAGATCTGTCGGGAATAGAGCCTAGTTAAGTTCTATGACAATCCTTATAAGATAGATTAGCAATAGTTGATGACCCATGTGATCTGGGGAGTTGTGATGATGGAAGAATATCGGATGACAGCCATTTTCCCATCTTTTCTCTCATACTCTGAAACACTTCATAACTGTCCTCACATTCCAGTTTCCACTTTGGTTCCTTTTTTCCTTTTCATTCTCTGTGGATAAAGTAAAACCCATTTCAGTTTACGTTTAAGCAATTATGGAGAAGAAGCTTTTGAGCGGGTTTAAAGCAAAATCCATTTCAGTTTGCGTTAAAACAATAATGGACAAGAAGCTTTTGAGTGGGTGTTTCCGTCCTTATTCTTCCTCAAGCCATCTCGGACCAAGCCAGCCTTCCCGTTCCATGACCATGCCATCTTGAATGGTCACAAAGGTAGCTTCAAGGCTGCCAGTTCCTTTTGCTTTTAAACCAACAAAGATCTCTCATTTCTATCATTTCTTTCGTCTCTCTCTCTCAACCCAAACCAAAGCCAAGCTTCACCTTCACCCAGACCCGTTTTCTCCATTGCAGCCTCACCTCTTCAAAACCTTTGCTTGGTTGCTCAAAATCAGAGCAAACGATTGCACTCTAAGTCCCAATTTTTCCTGCATGGCCACGGACAGCCCAAAACCAGCCATGACCAGCTACTGAACCTCCATCCTCTGCTCAGACCACCCCTCACTGTCGAGACACTCCTGTTGTGCACAAGATGAGCCGCATAAACTGCCAGTCGTGCATATTTTTTTGTCTATAACCGAAACAGAGGAATTCTTTGCACTGTGACCCATAGTCAACAGCTTCAATGGGAGATTCGGCGTGCTAACGAAAACACTACTGCACCGCACCGCGACGCTGTCGCCTTTAGCAGTAGCCCCTCCATGAGCCCACCATCATCGATTAAGAAAACCCTTCACCCCTCTCAGCCTTCCCTCCCCGTGGACCTCTCTTCCTCGGATCTCTCTAGATCCTCACACCCACGTTGTGTGCCACCCGTAGCGACGGCCACGACCACCTCGAGCACACCAAAGCCACCGTAAGCCCCTACCAAGCCCTCTATGCCAGCCACCACCACCAGCCTCTCAAGCCCTCTCATCCAGTGCCTCTCTCTCTCTCTCTCTCTCTCTCTCTCTCTCTCTCTCTCTCTCTCTCTCTCTCCGATTTCTCCCTCACGCCACCTCTCCTCAGCCAGCCGCAGCCGCACATCGATGGTACCACGAGCACACCGTCACGGCGACTTTCCCTCTCCTCATGGATCCTTCCTCGAAATTGCATTTCTCTGACGCAAATAATAAGGAGATCATGAAAATGGCAACTCGGCAAAAATGTAGACAAAGCATGGGTAAAATGGGAAAAAAAGTGTTCGACAAAAATAATGTAGATAAATGATCCACACTTTATATATAAGTATAGATATATCTACTATATATATACATATGTAGAGAAAATATTAGAAACAGTCACTATTTATCACTACACACCACACATCTTATAAAAAACATCTATATATCTTATAAAAAGCATCTTTATACTCTATAAAAATCTATAAGTATGTGGTGTACAACATAAATAGTGGCTACTCCCTAATAAATCCCATATATGTATTATATATTAGGGTGAAAAAAAAATTGGTGACCGAATCGGTGTATTTAATTCGGTCTAGTTTAGTATGGGTTATATTTTTTTAAAATCGATCAAAATTAATCCGATTCTTATATATATATATATTAATTTTTCATATTGTATAAAATAATTTTGATATAATTTTTTATATTATATATAATATTTATATATAATATACACAATTATATATAAAATAACTTTGTATTATACGATAAGTTACTAATTAATAAAATATGAAATTTTAAAATTCTATATAAATAACTATATATTATCACTATAGTTTATTGTATTAGTAGTTATACTAATACTATATCACTATATATATAGTATAATATATCATAATGGTCTATAATATAATTAAATATATATTATAGTATACTATAATATTATTACTATATTATTATTTACCTTAATATATATATTATATTATATATACTATATATAATATATTGGAAAAACCAAACCAGAACGGGTAAAGCTGAAATTACCTGTTTAGGAGTGTAATCAATGAGGTATTGGTTTTTTAAATCTAAAAATCAGTATATACCGATAAGGTGTAACTGTTTAGTTATACAGATGGGATGAAATAAAATGAAATGTTTTTTTAAGTTAGATAAAATATTGTTATAATATAATTTGTTAATCTTAGTGTTGTTTTGATATTTGAAAAAATTAAATTATTTATTATATTTTTTGTGAAAATTTGTAAAAATTATAATGATAAAATGATTTCTCATTTTATCATGAGTGTTTGATCTCATCTCATCTTATCATTATAATTTTCTTAGATTTTCATATAAAATAAAATAATTAATTCAAAATTTTTAATTTCTAAAATAATAATAATATTAAAACAAATATTTTATTTAATTTTTAATTTTTATATAAAACCGTCTCATTTATTCAACCTATCCAAACTGCGGCCTAGTTAAAAGTCATGCTGCGATAATATGGTGATCCCTTTATATAACATATTTTCTTATATTGCGATTTTACGAAAAGTCTACAAATCTATCCATTTTTTTTTATTACGAATTATTCCATTATGGTTTACACACAAGAGACTGCCAATGGTTCTCAAATTTATACTTGTATATGTTATACCTTAGTGGATCTTTCATGTGACATACGGTCTATGTTAAATTTAAAGTTTTAAATTTCGTGTAGTTATATATCTATACATAGATTTTGATAATAATAAATAAATTAAAAAAATAAATGATTCACAAATTCAAGTTGTCTACACAATAAAGTCAAGCACATCAAAAAATTAAGTATGCATAAGAAGGGAACAAGTTCACATTAAAATCATAAAGTAATATTATAAATCTCTTAAAAATTAGAAATTAGGATTAAAACTCACAATTAATATTTTATCATAAAATATTAAAATATATTTTCCTCATGTGCATAAATATTTTGAAAATTAAATTTGAAAATTTTGAAAAATGATTGATTGTTATATTTTATATGTGCACGACATGATTAAATGTTTAGATTTTGAAAATATTAAAGATGATTGATTGTCATATTTCACATGTGCATGCTTTATTTGAATATTTTAAAAGGTGATTAATGCTCATTTTGATTTATGCAAAAAATAGATGATTTTGTTTGAAAATATTAAAAATGATTGATTGTTATCTTTTACATTTGCATGCTTTATTTGAATATTTTCAAAAGTGATTGATTCTCTTTTTGATTTATGCAAAATGTAGATGATTTTGTTTAAAAATTTTGAAAAGTAAAGTGAGCTCCTTTTATTATATGCAAAAAATAAAAAGATTATATTTGAAAATTTTGAAAAGGGAATGATGTTATATTTGATATGTGAATATTTTTAAATTTGAATATGAAATCTCATATGCCTATAAATAGATTATTTGAGAGTTTCACATTTATAACATCAAGAACATACAACATTCATTCAAATTTTTCATTCTCTCTTCTCTAAATATTGAGCCTTAATCCTTATTCATTTTGAGAGAGATCTAATTTGCACTGTATTGTTCTTATTTCACTCATTGAGGAGTGTTTTATGACAACTTACCCACTATCAACTTTTATATCAGTAAAAGAGTGCGTATAACTCTTGTGCGTGTAGAAAATGTTCTACATAAAGAATAGTTGAATCAGTACATATAAGATGATTGCAAGTGTAGATAGTATTTTACACGGATTTTTTTGTAGAGGTGGTGTTTAAATGTGTAATATATTTTTATCTCCACCTAAGGGAGATTAAATAGTGAATTTGAAGATTCTCAATGAGAAACTTGAGGTGATGACGTAGGCAGTAGAGCTGAATCTCGTTAACATACTGAGTTTGTTTATCTTTTATCCTTACTTTTTATATTTACTGCTACTTTATATTTTATATTGTATATTTGATTTATAATTATTAAGTTTTTAAATATAACCCAATGTATCTCTATCTTGTATTAGTTATTTGGACAACAGTCTAAATTTCAAACCAATAACCAATGAAAGTATAAATATAGGTTTGATTCTCTTCCTTATTTGAGCAAAAGAAGGTAATTTTGAAAAACAAATTATGAGTAATATTAAATATGATAGATTATGTAGATGTCAATTATTTATTTTAAAAAATAATGAAATTTAGTATTAAAAAATTAAAATTTTTATATTTATTTATTTAAAAAATATGCAACATACCCTGTAATTATAAATATAATTTTTTTCTATTCCTAATTTCCTTGTTAGGGACGAGAGAATGCATCCAAGGACAAAAACCAGCCCGTTTAGACCTGTCCAAAGCTCCATAACGGACAGACCCGAATGCCTCAAACCAAACTCAAAAGTCCAAAAGGCCTCTTCCGGGGGAACCCGTAAATGTTTCGGCCTCCAAAGAAAACGGAAAACCCAACCTCTGCTAAAGCCTCAATTGAAACCCTTGCAAAACCTCCCAAGAGGTTTCCCCCTCCTTGTTCTTGCTTTCGATTTTGGAATTATGGATGAGGGAGTAGATAATGAGAGACAAGAGTACACTCTGGTGGTAAGGAAGTCCTATTTTGGTCTCCCCACCGCATGTCCTTCATGCCTCCCTGTTTACATCTATCTGAAGTTTGCTCAGCTCCCTTTCCGTTTGGATTTCAACTCTACCTACCCCGATTCTGGTAAAATCCTCTTCCCCCTTCTCTCTTTCTTTGTTCCTGTTAATTGGAAGTTAAATGACAGATTTTGCCTTTCGATTGGTTAGCTTTGTGTTCGAGGCCCTGGATTGCTGAGTGTCACTAGTTTGCTTCTTTTATTGTTCAAATTAATTATTTAGTAATAAAGTAAATCAGTGCGTATTTCTGGGTTCCGTGGTTGCTTTCTGGCTTACATATAATTAAGTTTTCTTTTTGTAAATTTCCGTATTTTGGTGTTTTTGCTTGGATTCTTTGGCTCACAATTACTCATCTGTATCTGTATCGAGTTTAGTTTGATTTGACGTGTCAATAGTGAGATATTCTAGCTGATTGGGGCTACTTATAATGGTGTTAATTGGAGCTCGGTTCTTCCGCTACTTACATTACCTCAGTTCACGATTATACTTTTGTGTGTAGATTTATGCAGCTGCATAGGTGCAAAACTTATGTATACGATCTATGTGGTTTAGACCTTTTCTGACACTTACCCCAAAAAGAAAGACATTAGGCTTATGTTCAATGTGTTCGTATTTAAGTAAATTAGCATACTCATCAACACGCTCTTTGTTGCTTTATTTCTTAGATCAAATTCCTTATATTGAGTCTGGTGATTACGTGGCCTACAATAATGAGAATGGTGGGGTGATTGAAAGTTTAAAAAAGAATGGCATTGTTGATTTGGATTCTGAGTTCTACTCAGTCCCAGAATGGTTATCAACAAAAGCGATGGTTATTTCTTGGATTGAAGATGCACTTATGTATGAACTCTGGGTGGGTTCTGATTGTACTCCTGCCAAGAAGATCTACTATTCGAATCTTCCATGGCCAATAGGAAAGGTTCTTTTCTTAAAGCAAGTTTACTCAGTCAAGCAACGACTTGGAATAACTAAGGACAATGCCGAGCAAAAGGAAGAAGAGGTCCTATATCTTCATTAACTTTGTTGTTTCAGATTTAATACGTTCTCTTTCTTTCAACTAAATGTTGGCAGTCTTCTTTATGCTGCTTGTCTTATCTTTTTTAACGGAAAATATGCAAATTGCCCTCAAAATTACCACCCAAGTTGCAATCACTCCTCAAACTAGCAATTTTGGCAATCACACCTCAAACTACAAAGAAATTGACTCTTTTCAATTACCCTTAAAAATTATAAAATATCCTAATAAATTATAAAAATCATTTTGACAGATTTGTTTTTAAAAAAATTAAGAATATTTTTTAAAAAAATTAATTTTTTAAAAGTATATAACTTATTTTTATTGTTTAAATTTTTTCATGCTTTTGATATTTTTGTTTTAAATTTTGTTGAGAAAAATTATTCATGTTTTTAAGTTTTTATATGTTTTTAAAATTAATTCTCAATTGTTTTGTTTTAGTTTCAAGAATAATTTTTTAACTTATATTATTTTTAAATTTTATTATTTCTTCGATTTTCTCTTTTATTAAAGGGGCCTATGTCAAATATTTTAAGAAGGCATATACTAGAATATTTTGGTGGTTGGAGGGGGTGATTGCTAAAATTGATAGTTTGGGGGTGATTGCAATTTGAGTAGTAGTTCGAAAGAAGAGGGAGAGAGAGGGGGGGGGGGGGGGGGGGGGGTGTGGTGTTGTGCATTTTTGCCTTGTTTTATTAATGTGATTTTTTTTTTTTTTTATAATTATGTTTTGTTGGACAGATTTACAAGAGAGCCAACATTGCATATTCTGCCCTGTCAACTAGGTTAGGGGAGCAGAACTTTCTCTTCGAGAACAGGTGACTCTTTTGGATATCCAATCTGAGATATTTATATCCGAAGTGTAGATTGTTTTTTTAATACGAAGTGCAATTAGCTATAACACATTGATGTTTCTGTAACTGAACGAGTTATTCCTTTCATGTAGGCCAACTAGTGTTGATGCAGTTTTTCTCGCGCATGCCCTTTTGACTCTACAAGCATTACCTGTGAGTCATCAACAAATTTAATTTTAGTAAAAACCCACGCATAAACAAATTTGTAGTAGGGCTAACTCCATCCTCAAGAATTAGCCCATCCTTAAGCCCAATTTCTCTCCTCTAGCCTCTTGTATATAAACTCACCTTACATGCACATGAATCTCTACATGCAAAATTTACCTTCTGTCCAGTTTCTTTTGACATGCATCTGCATATCCCCGAGCAACGTTTTTTGTTTTTTTGGGTGTTTGTGTTGTGGGGAGGAGGGGGGGGGGGGGGGGGGGGCATCTGCAAAGCTGGTTTTGCTTATACTGATAGTCGTGTGTTAGGTTGTAGTTTGATCAGTAGATTCTTCTATGCACTCTTTCTGTGAAGTTTCTTAAATTAGTTCATATTTCCTTAGCTTCAAAAAATTAGCAAGTTTCTTATTAAAAGTCATGCCAACTTTCTTCTTTTTACCTATAAAAAATCATGTCAACTTTAATATAAAGCACCCAACATTTTTTTTTGGATAGGTAAACGATTATATTATATTAATGAGAATAGGCTTAGTCCAAGTACAAGGGGTCTACAAGAGTTAAACCTATCTAAGAAGGGAAAAAGCACCCAACATTTAAGAAGCTTATTACATCTTTACATTTTTATTAATAATCGTTTTGTATCAAACCGTGTAATATTTTTTGGTAGGGAGAGTAGTTAATATTTTTCTATTCTTCTTATTAAGGGAAGGATTTTTTAAGCATGTTTCCTGCAATTATGTGCTATCAGGAAACGTCAGTGCTGCGGAGCAAACTTTTAGAGCATGCTAATCTACTAAAGTATGCTGAAAAGCTTAAGATAGAGTTTATAGAGGCAGGTTCTTCGTCTTCTTCTATTCCATATTTTCAGTCAGACCCACCATCATCAACTTCAAGAAGGGGTCCTCCGAACTGGAGTAAGATGGTTTTCAATTCTTACATATAAAAAAACAATGCTTTTCAATTCTGGATACTTTTTTTTTCATCAAAATGTCTTTAAGTGGTTTTTCTTTGATGAGTTGAGTGCCTTTCATATTCGGATTAGATTTTCGAATTTATAGTAGATTATGTTTGGTATTGGTATTAAAATGTCAAATGAAATAATTGGTGAAAAGAGATTGTTAGGGTTACATCAGGATCTTGCTAGTGTTTTCGAATTTACATGCAAATTCCTTCTTCCAGATCTACCGAGACCTTTACCAAAACTCCCTATTTTTTTTTAGACGTGAAGCGTTGTTTCTTGGAATGGCATCATGATGACCTTGTATATTCAAATTGAAGGGAAGTTACTTCCATAAGGAAAAATTGTGAATTTGAGAAGTTTTCCAGAAGAGAGCAGTGTGGGAAAGGGTTGTGTTGGACATGATCCTTGCCTATCGCTTCTCTCTTCTCTCCTTGCCCAAAAGCCTAAATGGCACACCATATGCATAGCTGAAAAGAAAAAAGGAGCATCTAAATGAAAATTATAGGAACTTTGACGAAGTTCAATCAGTTGGACCATATGGATAATATGCCATGGACCGTATCAAAGTGAATACCATGGGTGAGTGTTGTAGATTGTAATGGCTTAAATTTTCATGATTTTCGTGTTTCTATCCCTTTCTCTTAGCTAGGTGTAAACTCTTGTATGCCCCATGTGTAGTGGGACTATGCCTATTGATATTAATACAAACATCTTTCACTTATGAAAATAAATAAAATAAAATTTTCTCTCCCCTTTTTAATTTTTACTGGAAAGGAATCAAGGATTCATTTCTGCCAGTTCATTCTCACAGAAGACTCTTCCATGTGATCATTTCCCCAGAACATTTTGTGCACTAGTAGAAACGTATTGTTTCTTTCTTAGGAAGGGGAAGAACATAATTTGGATGAGGTTCTCTAGTAGGTGTCTTTGGAACTACCTCATTATTTTCTTTCTTTCTTTCTTTTTGGGAAGTAATAATGTATTATGCCAGAGCTTCCAAGATAATACGAGGACAATGGAAGAACTCAACACTCTCTTTTAATGCACTTTACCACTGGATGGCTGTCTGCTTACGTTTCTCTAGCTTTAGGTTTCTTTCTCTAGGTGGGTTTATCTACTGTATATTTCCTATGTACTTGGATAAGGCTTTTTTTTTTTTTTATCATTAACCAATTCATCTTAATCAAAAAACAAGAATTATGTCTGGTAGTGGTGGTCACCATATAACTGCATGGCTGCTTCAACGTCCTTGTTTTATGGTTCATATGTACATAAAACATGTCTTGTGCTTTTTGTCGTATCAATGGGCAGACCATGGTTGCTTTTGGTTTCGGGTGACCGATCGGTATAGTTAAAATGGTATTTCTAGCCTCAAATAGATTCTACTGCAAAGTTCCATCACTAATACACAAATAATTTATGCTTGAGTTGCATTTATTCCTATCTCATGGATTTATTGTCTCTGCTGTATTGTTATTTTGGCTGATAATTTCTTTCTACAAACAATTTTAAACCATCAAAATAAATGTTCTAATCACAGGTTCAAAGCCTAGGAGCAAACCCAAGAGGCAAAAGACAAAGGAGGAGAAAACTTTTAGGAGAAGGGCCAAATATTTTTTGGCAACACAGGTTGTTGCAGTTATACTCTTTCTCTCTTTGGTTACTAGATCTGATGATGAAGTGGAGCTTGACGAAGATGAGGGCTATGGTTATGATGACTAAAAAGCATTCATTCACTTATAGACAGACTTGCATTCTCTCATATTTCCCTGTCTTACCAGCCAAGTTTTGCGCCGTGATAAGGATGAGTTTCCTTACTGTTCTTTTGTTACAGGTTCTATGAGAATTTTGGGAAATAAATAGTCATACAATCGAAGGATATGATGTGCATTAGATTGAGCTGTATGTTGTGCGGTTCAGAAGAAATGTTCTCCATGTTGTTGGGTTCTGATATTTGATTTTTGATTTTTGAAGGATCCTAGTCAAAGGTTTTTTATTAAAATCCTCATCCCAGAAAAGTAATGGGTCTGTATTGTTCCAAATTCTAACAATTTGTCTGAACATTGCACACACGTGGGGGCATTGGAAAAAAGCACTTGAATGGAAATCCAATCATCAATGCGAAGTAGCTTGAGGCCAGCAATTGAATAGAGCTTTAGCACCGAAGGAGAATTAATAAATCAGGTCACGTACATTAACTTCAAACGAACAAAACAGGATGACAGATTTTTATCAATTGTTTTGATAACGACGATGTTCATCAATCATACCATCTGATTGATTACCGAAAACAGAAAAATGATGGAAAATAATTGGGAATTTCTGATAATGTACATGTTACAAACTTCCTAGTCCCAACTAGTTCTCACGAGTTTCAGGTTAATCTATTTCCACTTCTATTTTCCTTGATCATCTAACAATTAAATGGAGAAAAAATTTGGTGATGGAACATGGAAATGCAAATTACCCTATTCTACCTTACTGAGTTAACAAGTTATTGACGCCCATTAATTGCTTAAAGTACACAATAGGATACGATATTGCATTTCATCACCACTTGAACTTTGCAGTCATTTTGTCTTCTCCCACTGCTTAACAAGTACAGCGTATCCTTCAGCAGAACTGAACGCAAATTCTGTCAATGAGCTCGTGGCAACTGACATTCCGGCACAAAGCACCCTTATTGCAACTTCGGCCATTTTCTCTGCAGTCTTTACCCCTTCTTCTACCTGACCAGCCTCCACCATTTTCATATTTCCATCGAATTCCTCGGATGACCCACCTCCATATCTATTTGATCCAATTGGTGCATGGGGAGAATCCTCTCTTAGCTGTTGAGCATAGATAGAGCCCATCCCAGCTGCAAAAAAGTCTAGTCCATCAAGCACTGGCGTTTCTCTGATAGCATCAAGAACCTTTGACCATTGGATGCAGAGTCCAAATATTGGCAGGGTTCCACTGGAACGGCGAGGAGAGAAAGGTACTTTTGACGTGTCGGGACCGGACTGGACACACCGGAGTAGCCAGCCAGCTAGTACACGCGCATAGGATCGTTGAGAAGTGATCCATGACCCGAAACAGACTTGCCAATTCCTGAGTTCTTTTTGAAGATTGGCAGCTGAAGTTGCTAACCTGTGCGGCTCAGTTATTGACATGGAAGAGGGTTTTCTTACATCTATTTTTGAAGGCATTCCAGCTAGTAAAAGCTTGGCTTCGTCTAATGTCCGCTTCTGTGACTGATGACACCCTGCCATTTCCTTCCACATCCTTTCCAACCTGTAGTTTCCCAACATTCACCTTGTCAGAAAAATTTAGAAGTGTGGGCGGATTCGCAGTATGAATCCAAAAGCCCAGGTCAACAATTGGAAAATTGTTTCATAATATTTTAAGAGTTAAAAAGGGAAAAAAAAAAACCAATTCATCATGGATAAAAGTGGATGCACACATCATCACTAGCAAGAAGAGACCTTTGATAGGAAATAGGAGCCATCATTGAAAACGATGATACATGGATACGGCTTCAAAGTTTCATAAATGGAAGTAGTTTTATCTGCCAACACAGTTTGTTAATAACGTCTTAACATTTCTATATAATGGCTCTATTCATGATAATAAATTTTAGCTAAAAAATGATAACTTAAAAAGCAGGAAATAGTCTTGTTAAGATATAAAATAAATAATAAAATTTATATATTTTTTTCGTTAATTTTAACCTTTTGAGACAAATGGTGATTTCATATGGTATCAGAGTAGAAGTTCTAAATTCGAACTCTAAGGTCCCATCTGGAATTTGGATTAAACTAACTCTGTTGAGTCTAATTTTAAACTGAGTCTAACATCCAAACACCAAACTCTTAAATTTTTAAACTCATCTCAACTCAAAACCTCTTTACACGTGAGAATCACAATATTTTTCAACTTCCTATAAATACATCTAAACTCACCTTAACATTTTAATACATCTAAACTCATCTTAAGTGGGCTCTACAAAACTCACTCCATCATCTCATCTCACTATTATTAATAAAGAACTCAACTCAGCTTAATATCTAAATGGAACTCTATACTCTATTCCATTTAATTGAATATTTTATATGTTGGATTACTCATTGAGGGTGAGGGTGAGTTTTAAGATATAAAATAAACAAAAATTCTATGTACAGTCACTTTTACGTCACTAATGTGATTAGTTGATTATTAAAAAAAATTAATGCAGCCAATCACATCAGTGAAGGTAAAGAGTATGCAAAAATAACTGTATATAGCATTACTCTGAAATAAATAATAAAATTTTCACTTTTCTATTAATTTAAATTTTTAGGACAAGTGATGATTTCACATCACACCATCCCCATGTTGGTAAACAGTTGATTTGAGTTTGAGAGGATGATTCCACATGGTACACAAATGACTTCGAGATTACCCTCGTACTAATTCAAGAAGTTGAGGCTGCAATTCTTCATCCCTGAGAGTTTCGATCCTCTTTGAAATAGCTTCAACTGAGTGTATTGAAACTTTCATCTGGGTATGCAGATCTCTAATGGCTGCCCTTGTTTTATCAACTGAAATGGGGTCCTCTTCTTTTGTCTCTTGGTTCCTGAGTTGCATACATTTCTTCTCATAGGCAATTCGAACCTTTTCGCCAGACTGTTCATGAAGGTAACAAAGACAGCGGTCAGATTACATTGTTATTCTTACCAGTGTTTGTTTTGCCCACAATTCTTGAAGAAAATAAAAAAGAAAAAAAAGAAATCAATGAAAACACAATTTTGCGTTCAACAGTATCATCTACGAAGTAATTTTCAAAACACGCAAGAAAGTCAGATCTAGTGGAAAATTAGAAAAGAAAATCATTTTTCAAAGAGATTGCTATATACTTCTCCAAAGTCAATTTTGGCTTCTGGTTTCTACCTACTACTTTTCCTCAAGTTAGTTAGATGTCTCGTCCTCTTTCTAGATCATCTAGAAGTTTAAGTTGAGAACGATTCTCTGGTTCAAATTAATAAGAAACCAAAAGAGATAAGTACTAAATCATGCTTTCGACCATTCACAACTAACTTTTTTTTTTTTGACGAGTACAATTCACAACTAAAATTATTTCTATAGCCTCATGTAGCACCTGCTACTACTTGCTTACACGCGCACACAAGCAGAAACACATACATATATACTTGAAACATATTATCGGTAATTTTGTTCATTGGAAGGAAGTCTTTGTCTAGGAGGTTAGGCTTATATTACATTTTGCATGTGTTTCTTCTCAGAAAATGTCATCTGAGAGTCAGAAATTAGTAACTGTTAAAGGTCAGTGGGTGGGAGTCAAGAAGTATTACCCTGACTTCCTCATAGAGTTTCTTCTCCCAAGCGAATAACCTTTCCAGTGTCGATTGGTGACAACCTGAATACACGCATGGTTCCTCCAAATAGCCACCACTGCTTTCATAACCTTCATCTGTCGAGCTTGAAGAATTAATTAAAGATGAGGACTTGCAATTAGATGAAGCTGAGCGGAATAAAGCTACTGGGTTCAACATTTTCATGGCTGCAAAAAATAAAAACAAATACCCTTAGTTGGTCTGCTGAAAATTTAAGCAGATATAAAGCAAAACCAGAGAAAAGTCCCATCCTTTGATGAAGATTACACAAGTCCAACATACAAGAACGCAATTGAGACTAACAACTGTAAAGAAAAATAAAAATAAATTATAATATCTAATGGACACTCACCTATTCAATGCTCATTTTTGGGATTCAATAAATCATTGGGACAATTCCAACAAGCCTAAATCTGCATAAACGAAAACTTCATTTGGCCTAAAAGGAAACTAGGGTCCACGATATTTCATAGTCAATTTTACGTAGTATCACTAGAATTTCTTCAATATTAGATTGCATATCCAAAAAAAGATGTGCATAGATGCAAAGGGATGGACGGGAATCTCAACAGACTACAAGCAGAGCAAAGAAGAATATTTGTGCAATTATTCCATACGTGTGAGTTCCCTGGTGGTTGATGCATACTGAGCTCTGCTAGCTTCTAATAAGGCTGAAACCTTATTGGCTGAATTGCAAACAATCATGAATTGAGACTCAAGATCCTTGACCACTTCTGCCATGCTCGTTGGCCTGCGATTAACATAAACAGTAAAACCTGGTGTTTCTTCCTTGGCTTCTCGATCACCTACTGCCATTTCTTGATTATAAGTTTCGACTTCTTTGAAAGTTTGACCTTTTGATACTTCTATGCTTGCATGGTGCCATCGTAAGCCTGTCATCTGATGCTCAGTTTCAGTTGCGCTATCCGTTTCTTCCACCTCATCCTCCTCTTCATCTATATCTTCAACGATTCCTTCTCTGGTGCAGTCTAGATCAATTTTAGCTCTTTCTTCTGTCAGATTTACCTTGTCATCAGATTCTTCTTGTTCGGTTTCCTCTTCTAATTCTGGAATCCCTTCTTCTTCTCGGACATGCCTTAGACCTCCAATGTCATCATCCATGAGTGAATGACCGAAACTACTACGTGTAGGGTAGCCATAGTAGTCAACTGATGAAAATGGATTCCAAAAGAAATCCCATTGGGATGCTTGGGGCGAAGGTGGAGGAATATTGGGTCTGTTGATCGGGGAATAAGAAAAGAATGAAGAACTTAACTGTGAGGATTGCATTTCAAAAAAGCCATCAATGCCAAAATGGTGCATTGGTGCGTAGGTTTCAACTCGGACAGTCTCTGGTGACTGAGGTCTTTCCTCAACCAGCACAGCTGGCTCCCCACCTGATCTCAGATAATTTACTTTCACGCATGAGTTAGGCTGAGACTGAATTGGTGTTGACGGTAAGGACTTGGATGAAAACGTGATGAAACTGGGACTGGATTTCTGTGCAGGTGTGAAAGGGGGGGTTATGAATGAATCTAATAAGAACTCACGAGGCTCATCTCCATCGATATAATCACGAAGAGCAGCCGAAACTCTCTTTAAGGACTGGATATAGGCGATGTGTCCAGAAGCAAATCGGCTTCTCTCCTCAACAGCCTGTTTGATGAATCTCTTACGATCTTTACAAAGCTGAACTGCCTCTTCATCATCCAGCTTTGATGTGGAACATCCCATCTCCCACTTTTGCTTTCACTTTCCCTCTTCCGTTTTCCTCACCAGAATCATAAGGAATCCTGGGCTGTTTAAAGGGAAAGAAAGTTTAGTAATTCTAAAAGTGTAGAGAGCAAGAAGCAGAAGCAGAACTGGAAAATATTTAGTGTGAACCATGGTCAAAGAAGCTAGTTTGCAGAAACCTGACCGTCAATGCAAAAAGAACCAAAAAAAAAAAAAATCATTTGAGAAAATAATTTTAGCAAAAGAAAGAAGGAATTGAGCAAAGAAGAGAAAAAGTCTTTTGGTAGTATGACTAACGGAGAGAGATCGCACCAAAAGAAGATAAAGGGTTAAAGTAGAGAGAAAAAATGCATACAAAAAGAGGAATGAGAAAACGAAAAGAGAATAATAATTTACAGAGGTCACATGGTGAACTCTGCAACTGTCCCAAACCAGAGCTGGAAACTGGTGGAAATTTAACCACATCAAAGCCCTTCTGTTTTATTTATTTATTTATTTATTTATTTATTTTTTTTTGGGGGGGGAGGGATTCAAACAAAATGTTCAGAAAATTATCTTTGAAATTCAATAAAAAGCACGAAGAATGTAACATCAAAGCAGAAAACAAATTTCAAAATGTAAGAATTTGCTCATAAAAAAAATCAACCAACTCTAACCAGAGCTTCATAGGACAAGTAATAAGAAACTGAACAGAAGAAGAAGATACTGGGAAAACACCAACCCATTTGAAAAATAAAACGATATGTTATGTTATAAAATTAAGAGTATCAATATTTGTATCTCTTGGTGAAAGTTTCATTCAAGAGCTTCATACAACGAAAAAAAAAAAAAAAGGACGTTTTCGAATGATTGGGAACTTGTACAGGGAATTGAGACTAATCTGAGAGAAATAATGCTTAATGGACTACAGTGGAGAAGCATACCTGGTTATTGCGGGCGGGAATAAGACGATGGAGCTTGATTACAGAGAGAGAGAGAGAGAGAGAGAGAGAGAGAGACGTTGAGAAAAGCAACGGTCGAAACTCAAGTGGAAGATGAGAAAACAGCGTAAAGAAACAAAATTTAAGTTGGAGGTTGGAGAGCTAATAACAAAAGAGAGAGCAGAACTAGGAACAGAGAATATGACTCCTCATGCTTTTTGCCCTTCATGCTTCTGAAAAATTTCCTAGAGTGCCACTCTCTCAAAATTACCTATTTTCTTTCTGAAGTGACCGTGACATCTTTTCAGAATCTTTCTCATTTCGTAATTTTGTGGTCGGGTTCCCACCCTTTGGCCAGGGCAATTTACATGGACACCCCAAAGATCTCGATCTCGTATCAAGTAGAGTAATTTTAAATGGTTGATATTTAGAATTTTGTTATATATAAATATAGTTGTATATTAATTTGTATATTAATATTGATTTATTCATATTTAAAATTTAAATTAATATTATTTTTAATAAAATTTATTTTTTGATCAATCACATCATATTAATGTACAGATTAGTGTATAATTGTGTTTATAATTATATTTTTCTTAATATTTAATGCAATAATTCGTTGTATAATTAAAAAAAAAAAATCTTTAGTTTTAGCCGTATATTTTAATGGGTGATGATCTTTTAACGGAGTATCATTATTCAAAAGATATATGAGACTCGTCCCTAACATTTCTCCATGCAATATATACCTGATCCTATGCAGTATCGCATCTCCGGACAATGCTTAGGAACAGAGTCTCTTCGCACTTCATTTCCTGCCGTCTCGTTTTTACATACAATCATGCACATGCTGAACACCAACCTATGAGAGAAACGCTTTTGTCTCTCTTGAGAAAATGCTCATCTACCAAACAGTTGCAACAAATACACGCCCAAATGCTCGTCAACTCCATACGCAAACCTAATTTCCTTCTCTCCAAAATCATCGACCTCAAGGACTTCTCCTATGCCTCCCTTCTCTTCTCTCACATCCCCCATCCCAACGACTACGCTTTCAATGTCATGATCCGTGGCCTCACCAACGCATGGCATGATTACTCTCTTGCTCTTCAATTCTATTACCAAATGAAGTTTTTGGGCCTAAAGCCCAATAATTTTACGTACCCCTTTTTGTTCATTGCATGTGCGAATATTTTAGCGTTGAATCATGGCCGGACTGCACACTCTTCCATATTTAAATTTGGATTGGATGGTGACGACCACACATATCATTCGTTGCTGACAATGTATGCGCGGTGTGGTCAACTGGATTGTGCCCGGAAAGTGTTCGACGAAATTACTGCGAAGGACTTGGTTTCCTGGAACTCGATGTTATCAGGGTACTCAAAGATGGGATATGCTGCGGATGCAGTGGGGCTGTTTCGAGAAATGATGGAAGTGGGCTTTGAGCCAGATGAAATGACTTTAGTGAGTGTTCTTGGGGCATGTAAGGACCTAGGAGATTTGAGTTTGGGGAGGTGGGTGGAGCGGTTTGTTGAGGAGAATAAGATAGAGCTGAACTCTTATGTGGGTTCTGCATTAATTGATATGTATGGGAAGTGCGGGGATTTGTTGGCAGCAAGGAGGGTCTTCGATGGTATGGTGAAGAAAGATGTCATCGCCTGGAATGCCATGATTACGGGGCAAGTTTTTCTTTCTTTATACTGGATAATTGGACTTATCTTAAACTGGAAATTTATTGAGATTCGATATTTTTTCCCATATACTTGATAATCTCAAAGTAGACAGTTTCGTCAGTTTTTTCTCAGATCATTTGGGATATGCGATATAACTGGCTCATTGTTGGCTTATTTGTCATTTGGACAGAGAAGTTTTGCCCTTGATTGAAAATTACGAGGAGATTCATCGTATCATAGTCTCTGAAAATTAAGCTTTCTTCACCAGGACTGTCCATTAAATTTCCACCTAACATGACCGATTAAAAAAAAGAAAAGAAAAGTCCGCCTAATATGATCTTTAATCCCTTTCCGAGTCCTGAAATATTTTTATTAAATTGTAAATAATGTTATCTTCAATTGTATGACGTTTTCAGAGCACAACCTCATTAATAATATTAATAAATAACTTTTTTAAGCCAAGAGTTTTGTACATCTCAATTAAATCCACATTTCACTATTCCTCATTGATTCTTTATCGGGCTTGCTTCTACCCCTTTACTCACAGAAACTTACCATAATCTAGGGTAGTTGTGTCAAGTATGATGCTTTGGATGAGCAAAGCAAATTCAATGTCATCTACACACACATACATGCATGCATACATAAACATATGAACATGAAATGTACGCTTTGCATTACTTTTCATGTAATTTTCTCACCTTTGGAAGTCAGATGTGTTATCGAGGTTCAACGTTAGCTTATAAGTTTATAAATGACAGATATTCACAAAATGGAATGTCAGATGAAGCAATCAGGCTATTTAATCGCATGAGAGAGGCAGGTGTTAATCCAGATAAAATCACATTGGTTGGAGTGCTGTCTTCTTGTGCCTCAATTGGGGCCCTTGACGTAGGGAAATGGGTTGATACATATGCATCGGAAAGAGCCTTGCAGCATGACATATATGTTGCTACTGCATTAGTTGATATGTATGCAAAGTGCGGGAGTTTAGACAATGCACGAAGAGTTTTTGAAGGCATTCCCCTGAAAAATGACGTATCTTGGAATGCCATGATTTCTGCACTTGCTTTTCATGGCCAAGCACAGGAAGCCCTATCATTATTTGAGCGCATGTCAAAGGAGGGAGGGGTTGTCCACCCAAATGACATCACATTTATTGGAGTGCTTTCTGCATGCGTCCACGTTGGATTGGTAGATGAGGGCCGTAGATTGTTTGATATGATGAGCTCTTCTTTTGGTTTGGTCCCAAAAGTTGAGCATTACTCTTGCATGGTTGACCTTTTGGCACGTGCAGGCCATCTCTATGAAGCTTGGGACTTCATTGAGAAGATGCCTGAAAAACCTGATGAAGTTGTATTGGGGGCTTTGCTTGGTGCCTGCCAGAAGTGCAGAAACATAGATGTTAGTGAGCGGGTTATGCAGCGGCTGCTGGAGCTGGAGCCTTCAAATTCTGGAAATTATGTAATCTCATCAAAAATTTTTGCAAACTTGAAAAGGTGGGATGATTCAGCAAGGATGAGATTGTTGATGAGACATAGGGGTGTAAATAAGACTCCTGGCTGTAGCTGGATTGAGATTGAGACCCAACTTTATGAATTTCATGCTGGTGATATCTTGCTCCATGATTCAGCCAAGATTTATGAAGTACTTGGTCTACTTTACAAGGAGCTGTGGAGGGAAGGTTACATTCCAAAGATTGATGAATCTTCCAAACAAGGGGTTGAAGAGGCAAGGTTCTTACAGAGGACTGATGAGTTCAAAACTTGCTCTACTTAGTCGTCTTCCCAACTAACAATATATTAGGCCATGTTTTGTCATGCTACTAGTGAATATGTTTCTGATCTTAAATTTTTCTCTTTACCTTTTTACACATATTCTTGAAGATAAAACCGTAGGCAACTTGTCAACATTGCAAGACTGTCACATGACCAGCTTATCAATGCTTTTTATCCTTTTATGAAATATAGGGTTGGAGGCAATATGGCAGCGGCTTGATTATTGCAAAATAATGGAGTAGGAGTTGGAACCAGAAGACCAATCTGCTTAAAAAATTTTGATAACCGCGTTAGCTCACTAGAAGTGCAAGTTGTTTTTGTACTCAACTTCTATACTAGATTGCACTATTATCATTTGTTTCTTACTCTTCTACTAACCAAATGACCACTTGTAAAGGTATAGTACCTTGGAGTAAATCATCCATTTGAAGAGAAGCATGCTCAATCACCATTGGTCAAGCCTTCCACTCTAAGGTGCACATTCCGCCTACACAAAAGTCTCCGACCAGGGTCTTTTTTAACTGGCATTGTATGCATGTTATTCCTTATGTATTGTTTACATAAATTCCTCTGTATGGTACAGCAGCTTGCACATGTTCTCTGTAAATGAGTTGATCTTTCTTTGTAAAACAAATTATAGAATCTAGGAGGAAGAAATTTTCTTCAGTGCTCAATAGCAAGGTCTGCTTGCTGATGTGCGCCTATAACACTTTCTTGGGTGTTGCTCTAATTATCTTTAGCTTGCTTTGGATTATCTCGAACTTGGGTAAATCTTGCATGATTTCTTTGATCATGTTTTAGTCTTCACCAATCTTTCATCATTCCTCAATATTCTTGGATTTCTATGATTGTTTTGCTCAATTTTTCTTTTCAGTTTTATTTGTTCTTCACAAATTCTGTCATTTCTGCATCATTGATTCTCTAACTTTCTTTTTTTTTTTTTTTTTCTTTTTTTCTATCCAATTCATCTCTACTTTTATTTTTCATTTTTCCCCTGATTTCCCCTTCTTTCGTTGAATTTGAATTAACCCTCCTCCTGTTCTCCATGCATGGTTCCGGTGAATTGTTTGCTATGGTTTCCTGGAGAAATGATGAAAAAAATATAGGACTTGAGGCCTAACTTTTGCTGTCAGTTTCTTCTTGAGTGAGGCTCTGGCTCTTCTATCCATCCTGTAAGGGTTTCCCAGCGAGGAAACCTGATGGGTCATGAGTGAAGAACAGGGAAAAACTCGAGTGACAATCATGCTATAGGATTGCAAAGGGTTTGAGAAGCAGATCTGCAAGTCAAGTGGATCACCCGATGAGAATTTTGGAATATAATGCTCTAGACATAAGGCATCGAATTGAACAATGTACGCAATCTGTGGAAGTCGAGGAACATGCATGGTTCAATCCTTTCAAGGGTGGCATCTGAAGGAGAAATGGAGCCAGCTAACTCCTGTGAAGAGTGGCAAACTTCACAGGATATCACATCAACCGGATTATCCTACAATGAGAAATAAACGTTTCTTCCAATCTTCTCTGAGTTCTTTCATGATGTTTCTGGTAATTCTTCTGTTACTTTCTTTTAATTATGCTCCAAAGAATATAGACAACAAAGAAACTACATCCATTGTTTTATGCATTATGCTCAAGTCCCTCACCATTCTTGGATGGTTAAGAGGTATTTATTGTGGAAACTTACAGTTCAAATGTTGAGGTCATTCGGGGGATTTTGGTTTGTGGGGGGGGGGGGGGGGGGGGGGGGAAGGAATAAGAATGGTGGGCAAGTTGGGTAGGGTTTAGGCTGAGCTATAAATATATTATGGGGTTGGGCCAGGTTGTTTGCTTTGTGGGTTTTAGACTCGACTGATGGCTAGGAGGCACTGGCAGAAGATAAACTCTAAAGGCAAATTTTCTTTTGTAGCGAAACAATCGATCTCTTCATTCGACAGAAAGATCGATTAAGGGTAAAAATTGGAAGAAAATATATCAAATTTAGGTTAAGTATAAACTAAATTTGAAGCATCACGATAAGACAGAGTCAGTTTGTAAGATTTATTATACATAGATCAAGCATTTCTCTAACAGATTGTGAATTATTATTATTATTATTATTTATTACTTTTATTCAAATTTTACTGACGGAAGGAAATGATTCTTTTAGCTTTACTAACAAAGGGAAAGAAGATAATAACAGATTAAGAAGGGATAGGATGCTGAGGCTGCGCGTGGGCAATGGAACAAATATGGTGTGTAGTTGTAGTTTAGAAGTTGAAAGAGAATCTTTAATGACTGTGACAAGAACCAGAGGCACAAAGTCACATTAATAGGTTGATCACCATGGAACATTGATGTCTCTATTCTAACAATATTGATATCTCCATTTTGCTATATTTCTTGACATACCAGACAAAACGTACGCCCATCTCAATTTAGGAAACAAATAGGAATGCTATTTATGATAGTACTACAATATTATAATATGTTAGAGAGAGAGAGAGAGAGAGAGAGAGAGAGAGAGAGAGAGAGAGAGAGAGAGAGAGAGAGAGATCCGACTCTTTGTTTGTTTATTTATTTATTGGAAATGCTGTATATATGTCCCGATAAAGGGTTCCAATGACGGGTCCCAATAAATATTCTTTTTTACTTAATGATTAAATAAGTGTATTTTAATTATGTAATTGAAAAAAAAAATAGTGAAGGGGAATAAAAAATGGAAAATACATGAAAGAAAAGGAATGCTCGAGAAAATTCCGGTAGCTGTAGTGATATCCCTTTTTAACAAAAACCCACTCCCAAAATTCATTTCATAATTTATTCATTACTTTTTATTTTTTTAAATGTTAAACGGGTAATTCAGTACTGTCAAAAAAACGTTTTTTTGTTTGTTTGTTTGGCTTATTAAAACGCGAGTCATTTCAGTTGTAATTGTAACCAGGTTTGGAATGAATTAAGTTAAAATTTGCAAGAGCAGAAAGTTATCTTTGTCCTTCGAAAATAACTTATAAATTCAATTTTCAAAACAGTACTTGTAGTACACCCTACCAGTCGCACAGGAAACGACACTACGTACGTGAACCTTTCCAGGAAAAAGAAAAATGAAAAAGCCAAACAATGTGGTGCCATTCCCATTATCTTTAATCCCTTCCAATCACAATCAAATTCAGACTTGCAATTCTCTGAGAACTTATTTAAAATTTTCTATTATCGTAGGGAATTAAATTTTTCGAGAATTATATGTAGTGTGGCCATGAATACAGGCTTTGGACAACAAAATATGAAATGGAGACATTAATGGAAGATGATCTTACCACATGTTGGAGGCCAATTGGGCAGATGTAAATTTGATATTGACGGCCTTATTGTCGAGCAAACATCTAATTCACATGCACCTTTGCTACATGGGATGCTAAGATTGTGGGTTGCTGACACATGTCCACTAGTAAACTTTTATCTCTCTCTCTATACCCCAGTCTTTTGTGACTTGACACGACCACCAATACTGCCATCACTACAAAACAAATTAGATCGATTAGTGCCATTTCTGTGAAACGGACATGATTTTGAAATATATGGCTCATTAATTTGTACCACCCAATTTCAAACTTGCTAGCCCGGCCGATCATATATACATGTGGCCTCACTCAGCATCGATCAAATACCACAAACCCAAAGCTTGCTTTACAAAATTTTCGTGGCTACAACATGTACATGACTTGGATCCCACCATGCATATTGCAATCACGTAAGAACCTCTACGAGGTCTCAGCTTGCAAACCAGTATGCACTGGAAGAATATTTTCCTGTTGATTAAAGTGGGATCGGTCAATCTGCATATTATTATGTCTGGAGTCCATTGTGATCATCTTCTACAATTCCTTCATGATGATTATGATTGGACATGCAGACACGATACATTTATTATGATTTATATATGCTCTATATATATTTTTAGCGGCAAAATGATCGATACACGTACGCAGGCGTCCGTACGTGTAGACGATACGTGATATATGGTGATCTATATATATAATGCTGTTAATGGCAAAATAATTGGCTGTTTATTAGGATATTAGAAGCATGTACCCTTCATTGCATACATTTAGAAGAGATCATGCGATAAGTGTAGTTAGTTAGATAAGGATCACCAATTAATGGAAATAATTTCCAACACTACTAACTAATTATTTTTTTAATATATTATGGAGTTATTAAACAGGTCTTTTCTTTTGCTACACAACAATGCACAAGAGTAGTACTCTTATCTCTTTCTTCAATTATTAATCCTCATAAATATTACTTGCAAGTAGGAAAAACATTATATATATATAAGTGATTTAGTCATGATGGTGTTCAAGGCTAAGATAAGATAGGCCGTTTAGATAAATACAGTTCCGGCATAGAGTAGTGCAAATTAAGGTACAGAATTGACGTACGCATTGTTAAGATTCTTACGGCCAAATATGTCTATCGATATAAGTCGATCGACTTTGTCATCTACGCCAGATTGCCGGCCAAACATCTCGCTCTCCGTCCCATTACATTTGATTTGATCCCCATCTTGTGAAAAGTGATGCAAGAAAATTGAAGTAAAACAAGAAAACAATCATATGACATAGAATTTTACGCAGTTCTGTAATATGTCTACATTCATAGATCTGCAAAGAATTTTATTCTTTCGAAGAATGAAAAAATATATTTTGAGACAAAATATACTACTCCAAATGGTCATACTGTTTATTAAGTATATATTTATAAGATTGTACGGCGAAATCCCTATCGATCCAAGCTTGCACTTCTTGACCTAAATCTCATTGAAAATCCTAAAAGAAAAACCGTAATACATTCTTGTCGGATCATGTCATCAAATAGACTGCCACAAGAATAAACCTGCAGGCTTGATCCAACCAGCAGATCGATGATCGATCGGTTAATCAAAGTAATGCTTCGTATAAATAAAATATAGAGCTGCATGGATGGATGTACTAATAGTACGTATAAGGTGCACGTAGATAAATAAAACACTGCCTTTTTGCCAAAAGTCATTGATCAAGCTTAATTAGCTAGTGGTGGCGTTGGCGTCGCTTATTGGTACATGTATGGAATTAAGAATCTAGCTAGAAAGAAAGAAATTAAGGAAAAATACATGCCAATAGATCAAGAACTGATCTAGCTAGCTACAATCTGGATGTCATAAAATGATGTCATGATTCGGGGCCGGAATTTTCTTTCTTCATGCATGGGCATCTGATCATGAGAACCTGGCCTATACCAATTAACTTATCCAAAAATGTTGTAATGATTCCTCTGCCTAAAAACATGAAATCAGCATGCAAATATTAATTAATTGTTACTGCATGCATGATTGGTGATCTATCGATCATAGTTTTATAAATAATCATGATATATGATCAGTAATAGGTCTGTAATGCAAAGACATCTTTGATCTCCTTTTTAAGATCTTTCGTTATATTAATTGCAACATGATTCTTCATTATGATCAATAATATTCTCCAGTAGTACTGCAATGAGCAAATTTAAATAATATTCTGCTGATCGATCAGTATTCTCTCGTCTGCTAGCTTCAAGTTGGGTCTTATGGTGATCGTTCATGATCATGTTCTCATCATTCTTCATTCCTTTGGCCCTTCGGAAACCGACATTTTATGTGCTATGTCAATTCCAATGGGACCTGCCGAAAAGTCTGTATGAGTGCTGCCACTGAGCTACGTTTAATTTGAGAGTCAACACAAAGAGAGAGATCAGAGAGCAAAGAGCTAAATTAAAAATCCTAATCGGCAGTTCGGGCACATTGTTTAAACATGATGCTTCCCCCCTCAACTTTACGTTATGCTTTCCTTTGCTCACGAGAAAAACCTTATCGATCGACCTAGCTTCTTAATTCCCGGCCCCGGCATTACGTTTAGGTATTAAAAAGTTTTTTAATTTTTGAAAAGAAAAAATTCTTTCATTTTTCTCTCAATATTATTTTAAATATTAAAAGAATTCATTTCTTTTATTTATATATAATAGCATGATGGAAAAGATATCTTTATTAAAATAAATTCAAAAATAAAAAAGTGATAATATATCAATAAAGTGGTGATCACAAAAAGTAGCGCTTTTGCGCCATCACTTTCATAAGGTGGTGGAAAAAATATGAACTTTTTGACTAAATATATGTTTCAATATATAAACATCTTTACAACAAAGTGGATTGGACAACATAGATTGATGTCTTTGCATTCAGTGTTCCAGTCTAGGAGACCAAATACTGCATTTTAAATGCATGATGAATGTCCCGAAATTGACGAATACAATGGAAACGGCGCTAACTCATGAGCAATATTGCGGGAACTAAATAACTGGTGATCATGCTGCATGCATGCAAATTGGGGTCCTCACAAGCTCTCATAACCTTTAGAACTCCCCTCTCGAATATAAAAATGAAACAAGTTAAAACTCAAAGAGTTTAATAAAATTTTATAACAATTATATATATATATATATATATATATATAATATATGTTGACAACCATTAGTTAATTTCGACTTAAAAAGGTGAAAAATGAAGACAATACACACACATGCATATGCATAACCAACCCTGTCAAATTAAGAACATGGCCAGCATTCTAATATATTGGAATTAACAAAATTTAGTGATCAAGGTATATGCAATACTCTAATGGTTAAAATAGTTATTTTATATTAAAAAAATGATGTAACTAATTATATTAATAAAATATTTAAAAAATACGTAAAAATGACTAAATATAAATCAATTTTTAATAAGACTGTTATCACAAATGAAAATAGTGCGTACGTAAATTTTTGATAAAATTATCTACGAAATATTAGGTACGGCACTACTGCATACATATCCCGACTGATCATGAATATCTATTGCATGGGTCAAATTTGGAGTTGTGATCGGTCGGTGTCTATTTGAGAGTATAGAGTTGTAGCTAGATTCATTAATTTGTGACCTTAATTAATTAATGACCAAAATAATATGATTATTAAAAGAAAAATAATGGTTGCAGTCTTAATTGTATAAGTGTTCTGCAAACATTTTGAAAATAATAAAAATATAGGACTCATAGAAAAAAAAAATTTTAATAATAAAGTTACTCTTTTTTAAAACGATTGCATGATATTTATACATTTTATGATTGTACGTAATGTTACTTTAAATAATATTAACTCCAAGCCACTGGTACGAAAAAATGTGACTGTTACATTTAAAGAAAGATTATAATATGTAATTTTCCTTGCATGCATTGCTGTGCATTAATTACATTGTTTGAAACATGTATAACGAATTAGTCTTGTTTAATTACACATTTTAAATGAGATGAGATAATATGTTTTGTTAAAAATTAAATAAAATATTATTATAATATAATTTTTTAATATTATTTTTATTTTAAATTTTAAAAAAGTTAAATTATTGAATTTTGCTATATATAGATAAAATCGCGTATTAATATGAATACTAATACTGATTCTTTTATACTTAAAATTTAAATTAATATTATTTTTTAATAAAATATATTTTTTTACTAATTACATGAAATTAATGCGTAGATTAATGTAAAATTATATTTATAATTAAATTTTTTAAAAATTATTTATTATATTTTATGTATAAATTTATAAAAATTATATAAAATAAAATAATAATTTAAATTTAGATATTTAATCCAACAAGTTAACAAAAACACATGGCATTCGAATTTGCAGCAGTTAAGTACTCTTGCTATAAAAAGCAAAAGCCAGCTGTAACTTTTCTCCCACCACTTGAGGCACTGGGTTTTGTTTGTATATGTATATATACTAGTAAAGCAGCACGTGCGATGCACGTGTGCCCAGTCGATATTTTTCTTAAGTGTAACAATTTAAAAATTTTTCAATTTAGCTATAAATAGACAGAATTTTATCTATATTTTAACAATTTTCTTCCTCTTCATAATAAACATTATATATATTGTTTGCAAAATATTCATTGCTATAATACAGCACTCTAATAAACATAACTACAACTATACATGAGTACCCTGTACTTATATATTACAATAGTCAAAAGTTTCAGAAGAGAAGTCTGAAAACTCATTCTGCTGTTCCTGGGACGTTATTAACAGATAATACAGTAAGTTTGTTTTAGCGTAACCTCCCAGATTCATTCATCTGCGCGCCCAAGACTATGATCTACTCATTATTTTCAATGTTGTTTGCAATGTTTTCAATATAAGGCAGATGTTCTTGTAACAATGAAAAAACATATAAAAAGATAATGTATCAAAATTTTTAAACGTATTTAAATGTATAGATTTTACCTCGTATGTACGGTCTATAAGATCAACAGCTGTGCATCCCAAAATTTCCTCTGCCAAAGATCCAAAAATAACAACGGGTGTCGATGTGGTATCATCATACACATCTAAATAAACTCGACACCTGACAGCAATAAATAAATTATCATTCGTTGATATCAGCAAATAAAATGTTCTAACTACCATGTAAAAATTTTTAATTTCAAAATATGAGAAAAATGTTTACCTTGCCCGTGCAATTGCTGCATTCTTGCAACTATAACATATGAAGTTTTCACCGAGGTCATAGCCAGTTGCCTTGTTACAATTCTCGCATGATACGTAGTGGAATGACTGGTGAAAATCAACCATTCTAAATTTGCCTCTAACCAAATATGTGGACCTCTGCATTAAGACAAAATAACTATGTGCACTAATCAACATCTAAACAATACCGTATAGAAGGATTCGAAATTCACCCTTATTACATAAATTAAATCCAACAAACAATCAACATTTCAAATTGAAGCATATGCACAGTTCTGAATCCACAGCACACAATTCACAAATTGTCATCCTCCATCTCCATTTCATTCCAACCAACCTCCAATCTCCATGTCCCAAAAACTTAGAATAAAATTAAACAATTCCAAAGAGTGAAAAAATGAATTGTATTCTTTAAAATAAGAAATTTGGCTTTAAAAAAAAAAAGAGAAAAATATACCGCCATTGCTGGAGCAGATATCAGTTTTTCTGTGATTTCAGATACTTTTATGATTGGATCGGTAGAACTACTTGAAGCTGATCCAAAACTATTTCCAATGATTTCTTCCAGCAATTTATCATTTTGTGCTGCCCTGAAAATTTGAATTAGTAAATAAAGTTAAACATCAATAGAAACAAAGAAAGATTTACAATGAAAAAAATCACATTAAATTTATAGTGTATTTAAATAAGTTATTTACCATGTACGTAATGCAACAGAAGATGAAAGAAGGGGTTCAACAATAAAGACACTCGTCGGTCTTGATGACAGCGATAGGCCTATATTATAAACATGAATGAATAAATATACAAGTATAAGATGTACAATTAACAACAATGTTAATATTAACAGGAAGTACCATTATAAGAAGAAACTTTGATCCGTGTTTCTAAAATAATTGGCTTTGCCAGAATAAGGTCAGAAATTTTGCGGCATTCGTCATGAACAAAGCGATTCCACATTGTTAAACGCAGGAGTTTTAGACTATTAAAAATGATAAATGGTGTTAAATTCATCATAATAAAACAATTATAATATATTAATCTAAAAATTTTACCAATGTGAGACAATATACGTTCATACCCTGGATCAATCAAGTATATCTCTTGGATCAACGATTTTCCATGGTTCGTATTCACTTCATTTGGCGGGTTCATATGAATTGCAAGTGCCAAAATATCTAGTTTAGGAAAAAAGAAATTGTTACTTTGCAGTTAGAGGGAACTATATAAAAATATCGACATTTATATAGTAGTTACCTATTTCAGTATCTGTGTCTATGTGTACGCCAAGTTCATTCAAAGGAACAAGGTTATATTCTGGCGGTCTAAGTGCTGGCTCGTCTTCTTCGATCTCTTCAACAATGGTCTTGGAGTTTATTGTCCATTGAAACTGATATGGTCCTCTTTGATGCCTTGGATCCATTGTTCTTACCAAAGCATTTGCGATATAGTATGATTGGTAGATATACAGTGTATCATTACGTAGATCGATGTCTTTCCCAAAGATCACTGCCTGCACGCGATTTCCCTGTAAGAAGACAATGAATAAATTTAATTGTTTAATTTTGAACCATACACAAAATAATGATAAGTAATGAAGAGTAATATTTTAATACCTCAGAATCTAAAAGTACCAAATTTTGGTATTTTGTTGCTGAATTTTGCGCCGTACGTTTTGGTGACTTTTCTGTAATGATCATTTTGATTTTCCAATATCTTGTGGCTGGAGTAATGTCCCTAACAGATGTATATACGGTCCGCATGTTCATTGTAATTAAAAATTAGATGACAAACAAATGTGAATATATAACAAAAAAATTTATAGAATTATAAAATGAAAAAAAAAACAGTATATGAATAATAATAACATAAAAGAATTGGAACACTCACATGATATTACAAAAGACATCAAAATAATTAGAACACTTGCATGATATTATAATGAATTTGTTAATCTTAAAAAATTTCTATATACAATGTTTTTTGTATAATTTGTTTCATAAACAGTACTTGTCGTTGGTCTTATGAGCATTTTGACCGAATCAGCAGTCTTAGCTCTTGAAAGTGCAACATATAACTGTCCATGAGAAAAGACAGGTTCTGGTAAGTATATTCCGACATAATTTAACGTTTGTCCCTGTGATTTATTTACTGTCATTGCAAAACTTAACCTAACAGGAAATTGTGTCCTCTTAAATGGGAAGCCGTTATTTTCAGTTGTTTCTGGTAAAAATGCAATTCTAGGTATAAAAACTATTTTACCACTATGGTGACCAGATGAAATTCGTGCATCGATCAGATTACGACTAAAATTGCAACAAGTTAATCGTGTTCCATTGCAAAGACCTTCTGAAGGATTAATATTTCTAACTAACATAATAGGACAATTTCTTTTAAGTAACAATTCATGTGGTGGCAATCCGTTCGGTGTCAATGTATTTAAAAAATCTTCCATAATACCTTGTTCAGATACATCAATTGTTTCATCAAAACTATAATATCGTACAACGTCGCCAGGAAATTTGTTAATGAGAATAGTATTTATTTCATCAACTGACCGATTTTTTGGAGTTAATACAGCTCGATTTGACATTTCTATTAAATTGTCTGGATAGTTAGAAATATTTCCAAAAACAGCATCTAATAAAGAATTTAGAGAGTCAAGATCATTGGTATAGAGAATGGTCATTTCTTTGGGAATTTCGATATTTTCGTCAATAGTTATGGGTGCGTTACCATTGACAACTTCAATTAAATAATGCGAGAAATCTGGATCTAATCTGGCTCTCATATTTTTTGTTAATTTTATTTTTTTTAAAATAGACCATAAATAAGAAGAATCTAAGCTTGAATCAATCTGTTGTTCTTTTGTGCTATTACGAATCACAGGTAATACTTGTCGAAAGTCTCCACCAAAAACAATAACTTTCCCACCAAAAGGGAGATCTGTATCATTAATATCTTGCAACATTTTATCTAATGCTTCTATTGAATGTTTTGTAGACATAGGTGCTTCATCCCATATAATTAATTTTGCAAGTCGTAATAATTTAGCAAGATTTTCCTGTTTACTCACATTACATATGCTGCTTTTATCTGCATTTAATGGAATCTTAAATCTTGAATGTGCTGTTCGTCCTCCAGGTAAGATGGAGGCAGCAACACCGGATGACGCAATTGCAAGTTCTATCATATTTTTCGATCTAATTTCTGCTAGAAGTGCTCTGTATAGAAAAGTTTTACCGGTACTAGCAGGGCCATCAACGAAAAAAGCACCAGCTTTATTTGATACTAATGTATGCAATATCAAATCATACGCGTTTTTTTGTTCAGAATTTAGGACTTGTGATGCAAGTAAATCTTCAGTTGGAATTGTGACTACTCGTTCGTCGTCAATTTCTCTATTTGTAAATTCATCTTGACCGTAAAATATATCGGCAGGAACAAAACGATACATATTTATATCTTTTCCCATAGATTCTAGTGTGGAAGCAATATTTTGTAGAACCATCTTCCTAACAATTGTTGATGACACGTTTCTTATAAGAAAATCTGTAGACATTTCTTTTTCAAATCGCTCCCAAAGTTCTTTTGGGTTCGTAGGATTGCAATACACCAAAATTGTTGAGAAAATGTGTCTTAAACTACTTGGTATCTGATATAGACAAGCTTCTTCTAAACAATCTTCTAAGCTACTATCTTTGTTTAACAAACCATGAGAAGTAGCTGCTTCACGATACATTGGTAGTACAACACCATTAACTGTTCTTAATTTCTCAAATGACGTTGCTCCTCTGATATGATTCAATAACATCTGTAGATAATATCTTTCACCTTCAAATGGATTGGCTGTAACAATTCGGCCTATAACAGTTTTTTTTTTTTCCTCGGAGTCCAAATTCTACATTGTGAATCCCAAACAAATTTTTCAGGAAATTCTCTATACAACAATTTTCGTGCATTCTCGTCAATTTGGTTTCTATAAAAGAATTTTGTCAACATCGATTTTTTGGATGTATACGAGTTTAACACATTGTTTAGATCTTCGTGTGCACGAAAAGACACCAAATGTTGATCTTCTAGGTATAGGTGCAAACTATAAACTGATGGATACATTTCGTTAAGCCTGAAACCGTATATTCTCCACATTGCTTCAGGTGGAGTAATCCATCTTCCCGATTGAAATTGTTCAATTTCGTCAATTTGTTGGTTATTTTCTTTGCTAATGATATTGAAAGCAACACGATCATGTCCTTTATAAATATACTTGTATAGAGATTTAACAGCTTTAACTGTACAACAAATCTCAACGTTAATATGACAATTATATTTGGAAACAAGATACGGATTGTATGGAACAACCCACCGATTGTCTAAATCTTTTCCTCTAATTCTAGCAATGACTCCATTGTTAGAACGTTTGTATGAAGGGAAACAATCAGTTTCAACAGTTGTATTAGCTGTAAATTCTTTGGGGTATCGATTCTTACAGATGCCGTCTTTGTCCATACATATATTGGCTGGATTTAATATTCCGCAAGGACCATGCATCATGTGTCTAAGGACAACTTTATATAAATGTAAATTTCTCGTTTTGTTAGGTATTTCTGCTGAAACAATTTCGTCAAAAGTTTCAGGTGCATAAATTCTCCAGTCTTTCTGAAGTATAATTAAGAAATGAACATGTGGTAGACCTCTTTTTTGATATTCGATGGTATAAACATATGCTGCAACCTTACCAAAAATTTCTCGCTTAAACAGATCAATCTTCAATTCTTCTAATTTTGCTCTAAAGATTCTTGCAATTAAATCAGGGCAGTTCTGAACTTCTTCATGTGGATTTAGTTGTTCTAAGATTTCTTCCCAATTTGGATTACATGTCATGGTTAGAAATATATCAGGTTTGCCAAAACGTTGAACTAATGTCATTGCTTCCATATATCTCTTCCGCATATCTCTTGGACCTCCAATAAAAGATGAAGGTAGAATAATCCGTTTTCCAATATTGGATGCGCAAGTTTCTCCAACTGAAAGACTATCTACAATACCTTGATACACATCTGATCTAATCTCATGTTGTTTCGAGCGAAAATAATCTAGTCTTGACGTTTCAATTTTAATGTACATATCGACAACAAATTGTTGCAGCAAACGACCAGATAGTAACAAAATCGACATGTACATATCTCTTATTTGTAATTTGAAACAATAATATTCACAACATGAAACCGTTGGTACTTTCTTCTTATTCTTCAAAACTGAAAATATGATAAAATATAGTTTAGAAAATTTAGATGAAACTAAAATACATAATTAAATTTACATAAATTTTTTTATTACCTTGGCCTTCTTTTCGAAGAAATTCTTCCACGCTATTTGAATGTTCAATAAAGTGTGATTCTAATGCCTGGGCATTTAACGATATCGTTCCTCTTTCTACTTTTTTGATTCCCTGGTGCCAACCCGAGTCACCGAAAGGAAACAATAATGGGTATTGTAATGGATCATAACATCCAAAATAATACTGAACAATATGACTGCCTCCTGCTTTGTTAAAAACAATAATGTCTCGACCTTTTTGTTCTGTACAGTTGTCAGTTTCTGTCCATATAGCTGCTACTTGCGATACCGACGGAGCATTGTAAATACGTTGGTCTAAATCAATATCTGATCTTATACGAATTGTATGATTTTCAAGACTTGAAATGTTACTGAGGGTTCTAAAGAAGCGACAATATGGATTAACCTCAAGTATATCCATTAATCGAGCAATGATAGAAGGATCTAATCTTTCTGCGTCATGAATACGATTTTCTAACTCGTGCTCCGTATCGAATGTAACAGCCCGCTAGAAATTCAATTAAGGAATTTCTATTGACTTTAGGAATCTCGTGAAAACTCTGTAAGTTTACACGAATCGACTAATCACATAAATTTTAGCCTGTCAACATAGTTAGTATTATTACTCACTATGGTGCCAGAAATGCGATTTTAATTATTTGAGATAGTTAAAAGTGTCAGAATACATTATAGTCTACACCACTAGGCTTAATTGAATATTTAGGATTTTTCAGTACTAAGTTTATTACGTTTATTTTTGGAGTGAATAGTAACCTTGGTAAATGTACTAAGCGCAGTGTTTTCAAAATCACAATGTGAAATGTCCAAATTAGGTTAGCGATATTTTATTTGGACACTTGACAAGATCTTAACCACACATAATGAATAGTATTAGATACTTGGCACAAAGAGAAACCATTAGATGGAATTGTGAAGGAAATCAAGGTATGAGATCATGACACCTAAGCAAAATACACATTTGGAAAATATCTTAAGAATAGAGATTTAAAATACACATGGAAAGATTTTAGCCACCTTACTCTTCCAAGTCTACTCCACATTTGGAAAATATATTGAGCTGATTTTTATAGATATTATTGGATAGAATATTTTGAGATAATCTTTTATAGATATTTTGGGTAGGAGAAAACCACACTCAACTCTCAACTCCAGCCTTATCATCTCCCTTATCTCGTCCATAAGCATCTCCAGCGATCACCCACGAACTTATCTTCATTTACACGTTCCTTTAAAAGAATATCAAACACTTTCTCTCGGACAGCTTTTAGGAGTTCTTTTGTATGCCCATTTCGAAGCTGTTGTAAGTGTTTTATCATAAAGTCTCCTTCATATAAGTTGTTCCTTTTTGAGTCTAGTTTACATGGATATCTTATTTGCCCCATTTGAAAATCATTTGGTTAGTCAAATATTGTGTAAACTATAGAGAGGTCATTCTAGGAGATAAACTGGAGAATATGTTATAGTTTGGAGTTTTTGACCAAGCTAATGGATAGATATTGGTCCGAAATTTTTATGGAGTATTGTTAACATGTATATATGACTATTGGTTGAGGAGTTTTGCATGATTAAAGGTTTTGATGAAAGATTTTCGTAGATTTAGAAACTTAGAAACTGGAAGAGGAAAAACAGTTTCTGTTTTGAGAAAGTTTAACTCTTTGGTGGTCTAAACCTATTCTAATGACTTTGATAATTTTATTGGAGGATTCTAAGCATCTTATATACATGTTATATTATTATTTTGAAGATATTTGATGTTAGTTTCAAAGATATGAAATTTTATGTAAAGAGATATTCAGATAAGCCAAAGTGTGGATGTTCTTGGCTAAATTTATATTTTGGTTAATTTTTAACCATGTGATCTTGAATTAGAAGCTTATATAGGTTTTAAGACATATTTTTAAACTATGTGATGGTTTGGTTTGAAGATCACATATTTATAAGTCATAGATCAAAAGGTTGATCAAAACAAGTTGGAAACAAAAATCAATAGAAATAGCATATGGGAATTTCGGCCCTATGGAGTTTTAATAGTTGTGATTAATTTTAAATTTTTCTAAATTGATATTTGAGTTGAGGATAAAATTTACATGAGGCATGTAAATTTTGGTAACTTTTGGAGTTAGTATGCAAAATCCTTAAGTTATGGGTAAAACGGTCATTTTCCTACATGTAGAAAGTAAAATGGAAATTTTACTCTTTAAGTTAGTATTTTTTCATATTTCAAATTATTAGTGATTTAGTGCTAACTTTTAGAATCACTAATTACAGTTCCTCGTGACCGCACTTGAGGTTTTATAAGAAACGCGGAGATCGAGGTAAGTTAGCTTTTAACTTACTAGCAGTCTACTGTGTATGTGTGCTAAGTAAAGGAACTACAGTGTATGTATGTGTATTATCATATATGTCATGTCATGCCAAGTTAGCATGTAATTGTCTATTATACAGAATTTATTCTGTCATCAATTTTTATCTGTTACATAATATATTCTGTCATGTATTACTGTACATTACAAGTATGGGGAGGTGGGTGGAGCGGTTTGTTGAGGAGAATAAGATAGAGCTGAACTCTTATGTGGGTTCTGCATTAATTGATATGTATGGGAAGTGCGGGGATTTGTTGGCAGCAAGGAGGGTCTTCGATGGTATGGTGAAGAAAGATGTCATCGCCTGGAATGCCATGATTACGGGGCAAGTTTTTCTTTCTTTATACTGGATAATTGGACTTATCTTAAACTGGAAATTTATTGAGATTCGATATTTTTTCCCATATACTTGATAATCTCAAAGTAGACAGTTTCGTCAGTTTTTTCTCAGATCATTTGGGATATGCGATATAACTGGCTCATTGTTGGCTTATTTGTCATTTGGACAGAGAAGTTTTGCCCTTGATTGAAAATTACGAGGAGATTCATCGTATCATAGTCTCTGAAAATTAAGCTTTCTTCACCAGGACTGTCCATTAAATTTCCACCTAACATGACCGATTAAAAAAAAAAAAAGAAAAGTCCGCCTAATATGATCTTTAATCCCTTTCCGAGTCCTGAAATATTGTTATTAAATTGTAAATAATGTTATCTTCAATTGTATGACGTTTTCAGAGCACAACCTCATTAATAATATTAATAAATAACTTTTTTAAGCCAAGAGTTTTGTACATCTCAATTAAATCCACATTTCACTATTCCTCATTGATTCTTTACCGGGCTTGCTTCTACCCCTTTACTCACAGAAACTTACCATAATCTAGGGTAGTTGTGTCAAGTATGATGCTTTGGATGAGCAAAGCAAATTCAATGTCATCTACACACACATACATGCATGCATAGATAAACATATGAACATGAAATGTACGCTTTGCATTACTTTTCATGTAATTTTCTCACCTTTGGAAGTCAGATGTGTTATCGAGGTTCAACGTTAGCTTATAAGTTTATAAATGACAGATATTCACAAAATGGAATGTCAGATGAAGCAATCAGGCTATTTAATCGCATGAGAGAGGCAGGTGTTAATCCAGATAAAATCACATTGGTTGGAGTGCTGTCTTCTTGTGCCTCAATTGGGGCCCTTGACGTAGGGAAATGGGTTGATACGTATGCATCGGAAAGAGCCTTGCAGCATGACATATATGTTGCTACTGCATTAGTTGATATGTATGCAAAGTGCGGGAGTTTAGACAATGCACGAAGAGTTTTTGAAGGCATTCCCCTGAAAAATGACATATCTTGGAATGCCATGATTTCTGCACTTGCTTTTCATGGCCAAGCACAGGAAGCCCTATCATTATTTGAGCGCATGTCAAAGGAGGGAGGGGTTGTCCACCAAATGACATCACATTTATTGGAGTGCTTTCTGCATGCGTCCACGTTGGATTGGTAGATGAGGGCCGTAGATTGTTTGATATGATGAGCTCTTCTTTTGGTTTGGTCCCAAAAGTTGAGCATTACTCTTGCATGGTTGACCTTTTGGCACGTGCAGGCCATCTCTATGAAGCTTGGGACTTCATTGAGAAGATGCCTGAAAAACCTGATGAAGTTGTATTGGGGGCTTTGCTTGGTGCCTGCCAGAAGTGCAGAAACATAGATGTTAGTGAGCGGGTTATGCAGCGGCTGCTGGAGCTGGAGCCTTCAAATTCTGGAAATTATGTAATCTCATCAAAAATTTTTGCAAACTTGAAAAGGTGGGATGATTCAGCAAGGATGAGATTGTTGATGAGACATAGGGGTGTAAATAAGACTCCTGGCTGTAGCTGGATTGAGATTGAGACCCAACTTTATGAATTTCATGCTGGTGATATCTTGCTCCATGATTCAGCCAAGATTTATGAAGTACTTGGTCTACTTTACAAGGAGCTGTGGAGGGAAGGTTACATTCCAAAGATTGATGAATCTTCCAAACAAGGGGTTGAAGAGGCAAGGTTCTTACAGAGGACTGATGAGTTCAAAACTTGCTCTACTTAGTCGTCTTCCCAACTAACAATATATTAGGCCATGTTTTGTCATGCTACTAGTGAATATGTTTCTGATCTTAAATTTTTCTCTTTACTTTTTACACATATTCTTGAAGATAAAACCGTAGGCAACTTGTCAACATTGCAAGACTGTCACATGACCAGCTTATCAATGCTTTTTATCCTTTTATGAAATATAGGGTTGGAGGCAATATGGCAGCGGCTTGATTATTGCAAAATAATGGAGTAGGAGTTGGAACCAGAAGACCAATCTGCTTAAAAAATTTTGATAACCGCGTTAGCTCACTAGAAGTGCAAGTTGTTTTTGTACTCAACTTCTATACTGGATTGCACTATTATCATTTGTTTCTTACTCTTCTACTAACCAAATGACCACTTGTAAAGGTATAGTACCTTGGAGTAAATCATCCATTTGAAGAGAAGCATGCTCAATCACCATTGGTCAAGCCTTCCACTCTAAGGTGCACATTCCGCCTACACAAAAGTCTCCGACCAGGGTCTTTTTTAACTGGCATTGTATGCATGTTATTCCTTATGTATTGTTTACATAAATTCCTCTGTATGGTACAGCAGCTTGCACATGTTCTCTGTAAATGAGTTGATCTTTCTTTGTAAAACAAATTATAGAATCTAGGAGGAAGAAATTTTCTTCAGTGCTCAATAGCAAGGTCTGCTTGCTGATGTGCGCCTATAACACTTTCTTGGGTGTTGCTCTAATTATCTTTAGCTTGCTTTGGATTATCTCGAACTTGGGTAAATCTTGCATGATTTCTTTGATCATGTTTTAGTCTTCACCAATCTTTCATCATTCCTCAATATTCTTGGATTTCTATGATTGTTTTGCTCAATTTTTCTTTTCAGTTTTATTTGTTCTTCACAAATTCTGTCATTTCTGCATCATTGATTCTCTAACTTTCTTTTTTTTTTTTTTCTTTTTTTCTATCCAATTCATCTCTACTTTTATTTTTCATTTTTTCCCCTGATTTCCCCTTCTTTCGTTGAATTTGAATTAACCCTCCTCCTGTTCTCCATGCATGGTTCCGGTGAATTGTTTGCTATGGTTTCCTGGAGAAATGATGAAAAAAATATAGGACTTGAGGCCTAACTTTTGCTGTCAGTTTCTTCTTGAGTGAGGCTCTGGCTCTTCTATCCATCCTGTAAGGGTTTCCCAGCGAGGAAACCTGATGGGTCATGAGTGAAGAACAGGGAAAAACTCGAGTGACAATCATGCTATAGGATTGCAAAGGGTTTGAGAAGCAGATCTGCAAGTCAAGTGGATCACACGATGAGAATTTTGGAATATAATGCTCTAGACATAAGGCATCGAATTGAACAATGTACGCAATCTGTGGAAGTCGAGGAACATGCATGGTTCAATCCTTTCAAGGGTGGCATCTGAAGGAGAAATGGAGCCAGCTAACTCCTGTGAAGAGTGGCAAACTTCACAGGATATCACATCAACCGGATTATCCTACAATGAGAAATAAACGTTTGTTCCAATCTTCTCTGAGTTCTTTCATGATGTTACTGGTAATTCTTCTGTTACTTTCTTTTAATTATGCTCCAAAGAATATAGACAACAAAGAAACTACATCCATTGTTTTATGCATTATGCCCAAGTCCCTCACCATTCTTGGATGGTTAAGAGGTATTTATTGTGGAAACTTACAGTTCAAATGTTGAGGTCATTCGGGGGATTTTGGTTTGTGGGGGGGGGGGGGGGGGGGAAAGGAATAAGAATGGTGGGCAAGTTGGGTAGGGTTTAGGCTGAGCTAGAAATATATTATGGGGTTGGGCCAGGTTGTTTGCTTTGTGGGTTTTAGACTCGACTGATGGCTAGGAGGCACTGGCAGAAGATAAACTCTAAAGGCAAATTTTGTTTTGTAGCGAAACAATCGATCTTTTCATTCGACAGAAAGATCGATTAAGGGTAAAAATTGGAAGAAAATATATCAAATTTAGGTTAAGTATAAACTAAATTTGAAGCATCACGATAAGACAGAGTCAGTTTGTAAGATTTATTATACATAGATCAAGCATTTCTCTAACAGATTGTGAATTATTATTATTATTATTTATTACTTTTATTCAAATTTTACTGACGGAAGGAAATGATTCTTTTAGCTTTACTAACAAAGGGAAAGAAGATGATAACAGATTAAGAAGGGATAGGATGCTGAGGCTGCGCGTGGGCAATGGAACAAATATGATGTGTAGTTGTAGTTTAGAAGTTGAAAGAGAATCTTTAATGACTGTGACAAGAACCAGAGGCACAAAGTCACATTAATAGGTTGATCACCATGGAACATTGATGTCTCTATTCTAACAGTATTGATATCTCCATTTTGCTATATTTCTTGACATACCAAACAAAACGTACGCCCATCTCAATTTAGGAAACAAATAGGAATGCTATTTATGATAGTACTACAATATTATAATATGTTAGAGAGAGAGAGAGAGAGAGAGAGAGAGATCCGACTCTTTGTTTGTTTATTTATTTATTGGAAATGCTGTATATATGTCCCGATAAAGGGTTCCAATGACGGGTCCCAATAAATATTCTTTTTTACTTAATGATTAAATAAGTGTATTTTAATTATGTAATTAAAAAAAAAAATAGTGAAGGGGAATAAAAAATGGAAAATACATGAAAGAAAAGGAATGCTCGAGAAAATTCCGGTAGCTGTAGTGATATCCCTTTTTAACAAAAACCCACTCCCAAAATTCATTTCATAATTTATTCATTACTTTTTATTTTTTTAAATGTTAAACGGGTAATTCAGTACTGTCAAAAAAACGTTTTTTTGTTTGTTTGTTTGGCTTATTAAAACGCGAGTCATTTCAGTTGTAATTGTAACCAGGTTTGGAATGAATTAAGTTAAAATTTGCAAGAGCAGAAAGTTATCTTTGTCCTTCGAAAATAACTTATAAATTTAATTTTCAAAACAGTACTTGTAGTACACCCTACCAGTCGCACAGGAAACGACACTACGTACGTGAACCTTTCCAGGAAAAAGAAAAATGAAAAAGCCAAACAATGTGGTGCCATTCCCATTATCTTTAATCCCTTCCAATCACAATCAAATTCAGACTTGCAATTCTCTGAGAACTTATTTAAAATTTTCTATTATCGTAGGGAATTAAATTTTTCGAGAATTATATGTAGTGTGGCCATGAATACAGGCTTTGGACAACAAAATATGAAATGGAGACATTAATGGAAGATGATCTTACCACATGTTGGAGGCCAATTGGGCAGATGTAAATTTGATATTGACGGCCTTATTGTCGAGCAAACATCTAATTCACATGCACCTTTGCTACATGGGATGCTAAGATTGTGGGTTGCTGACACATGTCCACTAGTAAACTTTTATCTCTCTCTCTATACCCCAGTCTTTTGTGACTTGACACGACCACCAATACTTCCATCACTACAAAACAAATTAGATCGATTAGTGCCATTTCTGTGAAACGGACATGATTTTGAAATATATGGCTCATTAATTTGTACCACCCAATTTCAAACTTGCTAGCCCGGCCGATCATATATACATGTGGCCTCACTCAGCATCGATCAAATACCACAAACCCAAAGCTTGCTTTACAAAATTTTCGTGGCTACAACATGTACATGACTTGGATCCCACCATGCATATTGCAATCACGTAAGAACCTCTACGAGGTCTCAGCTTGCAAACCAGTATGCACTGGAAGAATATTTTCCTGTTGATTAAAGTGGGATCGGTCAATCTGCATATTATTATGTCTGGAGTCCATTGTGATCATCTTCTACAATTCCTTCATGATGATTATGATTGGACATGCAGACACGATACATTTATTATGATTTATATATGCTCTATATATATTTTTAGCGGCAAAATGATCGATACACGTACGCAGGCGTCCGTACGTGTAGACGATACGTGATATATGGTGATCTATATCTATAATGCTGTTAATGGCAAAATAATTGGCTGTTTATTAGGATATTAGAAGCATGTACCCTTCATTGCATACATTTAGAAGAGATCATGCGATAAGTGTAGTTAGATAAGGATCACCAATTAATGGAAATAATTTCCAACACTACTAACTAATTATTTTTTTAATATATTATGGAGTTATTAAACAGGTCTTTTCTTTTGCTACACAACAATGCACAAGAGTAGTACTCTTATCTCTTTCTTCAATTATTAATCCTCATAAATATTACTTGCAAGTAGGAAAAACATTATATATATATAAGTGATTTAGTCATGATGGTGTTCAAGGCTAAGATAAGATAGGCCGTTTAGATAAATACAGTTCCGGCATAGAGTAGTGCAAATTAAGGTACAGAATTGACGTACGCATTGTTAAGATTCTTACGGCCAAATATGTCTATCGATATAAGTCGATCGACTTTGTCATCTACGCCAGATTGCCGGCCAAACATCTCGCTCTCCGTCCCATTACATTTGATTTGATCCCCATCTTGTGAAAAGTGATGCAAGAAAATTGAAGTAAAACAAGAAAACAATCATATGACATAGAATTTTACGCAGTTCTGTAATATGTCTACATTCATAGATCTGCAAAGAATTTTATTCTTTCGAAGAATGAAAAAATATATTTTGAGACAAAATATACTACTCCAAATGGTCATACTGTTTATTAAGTATATATTTATAAGATTGTACGGCGAAATCCCTATCGATCCAAGCTTGCACTTCTTGACCTAAATCTCATTGAAAATCCTAAAAGAAAAACCGTAATACATTCTTGTCGGATCATGTCATCAAATAGACTGCCACAAGAATAAACCTGCAGGCTTGATCCAACCAGCAGATCGATGATCGATCGGTTAATCAAAGTAATGCTTCGTATAAATAAAATATAGAGCTGCATGGATGGATGTACTAATAGTACGTATAAGGTGCACGTAGATAAATAAAACACTGCCTTTTTGCCAAAAGTCATTGATCAAGCTTAATTAGCTAGTGGTGGCGTTGGCGTCGCTTATTGGTACATGTATGGAATTAAGAATCTAGCTAGAAAGAAAGAAATTAAGGAAAAATACATGCCAATAGATCAAGAACTGATCTAGCTAGCTACAATCTGGATGTCATAAAATGATGTCATGATTCGGGGCCGGAATTTTCTTTCTTCATGCATGGGCATCTGATCATGAGAACCTGGCCTATACCAATTAACTTATCCAAAAATGTTGTAATGATTCCTCTGCCTAAAAACATGAAATCAGCATGCAAATATTAATTAATTGTTACTGCATGCATGATTGGTGATCTATCGATCATAGTTTTATAAATAATCATGATATATGATCAGTAATAGGTCTGTAATGCAAAGACATCTTTGATCTCCTTTTTAAGATCTTTCGTTATATTAATTGCAACATGATTCTTCATTATGATCAATAATATTCTCCAGTAGTACTGCAATGAGCAAATTTAAATAATATTCTGCTGATCGATCAGTATTCTCTCGTCTGCTAGCTTCAAGTTGGGTCTTATGGTGATCGTTCATGATCATGTTCTCATCATTCTTCATTCCTTTGGCCCTTCGGAAACCGACATTTTATGTGCTATGTCAATTCCAATGGGACCTGCCGAAAAGTCTGTATGAGTGCTGCCACTGAGCTACGTTTAATTTGAGAGTCAACACAAAGAGAGAGATCAGAGAGCAAAGAGCTAAATTAAAAATCCTAATCGGCAGTTCGGGCACATTGTTTAAACATGATGCTTCCCCCCTCAACTTTACGTTATGCTTTCCTTTGCTCACGAGAAAAACCTTATCGATCGACCTAGCTTCTTAATTCCCGGCCCCGGCATTACGTTTAGGTATTAAAAAGTTTTTTAATTTTTGAAAAGAAAAAATTCTTTCATTTTTCTCTCAATATTATTTTAAATATTAAAAGAATTCATTTCTTTTATTTATATATAATAGCATGATGGAAAAGATATCTTTATTAAAATAAATTCAAAAATAAAAAAGTGATAATATATCAATAAAGTGGTGATCACAAAAAGTAGCGCTTTTGCGCCATCACTTTCATAAGGTGGTGGAAAAAATATGAACTTTTTGACTAAATATATGTTTCAATATATAAACATCTTTACAACAAAGTGGATTGGACAACATAGATTGATGTCTTTGCATTCAGTGTTCCAGTCTAGGAGACCAAATACTGCATTTTAAATGCATGATGAATGTCCCGAAATTGACGAATACAATGGAAACGGCGCTAACTCATGAGCAATATTGCGGGAACTAAATAACTGGTGATCATGCTGCATGCATGCAAATTGGGGTCCTCACAAGCTCTCATAACCTTTAGAACTCCCCTCTCGAATATAAAAATGAAACAAGTTAAAACTCAAAGAGTTTAATAAAATTTTATAACAATTATATATATATATATATATATATATATATAATATATGTTGACAACCATTAGTTAATTTCGACTTAAAAAGGTGAAAAATGAAGACAATACACACACATGCATATGCATAACCAACCCTGTCAAATTAAGAACATGGCCAGCATTCTAATATATTGGAATTAACAAAATTTAGTGATCAAGGTATATGCAATACTCTAATGGTTAAAATAGTTATTTTATATTAAAAAAATGATGTAACTAATTATATTAATAAAATATTTAAAAAATACGTAAAAATGACTAAATATAAATCAATTTTTAATAAGACTGTTATCACAAATGAAAATAGTGCGTACGTAAATTTTTGATAAAATTATCTACGAAATATTAGGTACGGCACTACTGCATACATATCCCGACTGATCATGAATATCTATTGCATGGGTCAAATTTGGAGTTGTGATCGGTCGGTGTCTATTTGAGAGTATAGAGTTGTAGCTAGATTCATTAATTTGTGACCTTAATTAATTAATGACCAAAATAATATGATTATTAAAAGAAAAATAATGGTTGCAGTCTTAATTGTATAAGTGTTCTGCAAACATTTTGAAAATAATAAAAATATAGGACTCATAGAAAAAAAAAATTTTAATAATAAAGTTACTCTTTTTTAAAACGATTGCATGATATTTATACATTTTATGATTGTACGTAATGTTACTTTAAATAATATTAACTCCAAGCCACTGGTACGAAAAAATGTGACTGTTACATTTAAAGAAAGATTATAATATGTAATTTTCCTTGCATGCATTGCTGTGCATTAATTACATTGTTTGAAACATGTATAACGAATTAGTCTTGTTTAATTACACATTTTAAATAAGATGAGATAATATGTTTTGTTAAAAATTAAATAAAATATTATTATAATATAATTTTTTAATATTATTTTTATTTTAAAATTTAAAAAAGTTAAATTATTGAATTTTGCTATATATAGATAAAATCGCGTATTAATATGAATACTAATACTGATTCTTTTATACTTAAAATTTAAATTAATATTATTTTTTAATAAAATATATTTTTTTACTAATTACATGAAATTAATGCGTAGATTAATGTAAAATTATATTTATAATTAAATTTTTTAAAAATTATTTATTATATTTTATGTATAAATTTATAAAAATTATAATAATTATATAAAATAAAATAATAATTTAAATTTAGATATTTAATCCAACAAGTTAACAAAAACACATGGCATTCGAATTTGCAGCAGTTAAGTACTCTTGCTATAAAAAGCAAAAGCCAGCTGTAACTTTTCTCCCACCACTTGAGGCACTGGGTTTTGTTTATATATGTATATATACTAGTAAAGCAGCACGTGCGATGCACGTGTGCCCAGTCGATATTTTTCTTAAGTGTAACAATTTAAAAATTTTTCAATTTAGCTATAAATAGACAGAATTTTATCTATATTTTAACAATTTTCTTCCTCTTCATAATAAACATTATATATATTGTTTGCAAAATATTCATTGCTATAATACAACACTCTAATAAACATAACTACAACTATACATGAGTACCCTGTACTTATATATTACAATAGTCAAAAATTTCAGAAAAGAAGTCTGGAAACTCATTCTGCTGTTCCTGGGACGTTATTAACAGATAATACAGTAAGTTTGTTTTGGCGTAACCTCCCAGATTCATTCATCTGCGCGCCCAAGACTATGATCCACTCATTATTTTCAATGTTGTTTGCAATGTTTTCAATATAAGGCAGATGTTCCTGTAACAATGAAAAAACATATAAAAAGATAATGTATCAAAATTTTTAAACGTATTTAAATGTATAGATTTTACCTCGTCTGTACAGTCTATAAGATCAACAGCTGTGCATCCCAAAATTTCCTCTGTCAAAGATCCAAAAATAACAACGGGTGTCGATGTGGTATCATCATACACATCTAAATAAACTCGACACCTGACAGCAATAAATAAATTATCATTCGTTGATATCAGCAAATAAAATGTTCTAACTACCATGTAAAAATTTTTAATTTCAAAATATGAGGAAAATGTTTACCTTGCCCGTGCAATTGCTGCATTCTTGCAACTATAACATATGAAGTTTTCACCGAGGTCATAGCCAGTTGCCTTGTTACAATTCTCGCATGATACGTAGTGGAATGACTGGTGAAAATCAACCATTCTAAATTTGCCTCTAACCAAATATGTGGACCTCTGCATTAAGACAAAATAACTATGTGCACTAATCAACATCTAAACAATACCGTATAGAAGGATTCGAAATTCACCCTTATTACATAAATTAAATCCAACAAACAATCAACATTTCAAATTGAAGCATATGCACAGTTCTGAATCCACAGCACACAATTCACAAATTGCCATCCTCCATCTCCATTTCATTCCAACCAACCTCCAATCTCCATGTCCCAAAAACTTAGAATAAAATTAAACAATTCCAAAGAGTGAAAAAATGAATTGTATTCTTTAAAATAAGAAATTTGGCTTTAAAAAAAAAAAGAGAAAAATATACCGCCATTGCTGGAGCAGATATCAGTTTTTCTGTGATTTCAGATACTTTTATGATTGGATCGGTAGAACTACTTGAAGCTGATCCAAAACTATTTCCAATGATTTCTTCCAGCAATTTATCATTTTGTGCTGCCCTGAAAATTTGAATTAGTAAATAAAGTTAAACATCAATAGAAACAAAGAAAGATTTACAATGAAAAAAATCACATTAAATTTATAGTGTATTTAAATAAGTTATTTACCATGTACGTAATGCAACAGAAGATGAAAGAAGGGGTTCAACAATAAAGACACTCGTCGGTCTTGATGACAGCGATAGGCCTATATTATAAACATGAATGAATAAATATACAAGTATAAGATGTACAATTAACAACAATGTTAATATTAACAGGAAGTACCAGTATAAGAAGAAACTTTGATCCGTGTTTCTAAAATAATTGGCTTTGCCAGAATAAGGTCAGAAATTTTGCGGCATTTGTCATGAACAAAGCGATTCCACATTGTTAAACGCAGGAGTTTTAGACTATTAAAAATGATAAATGGTGTTAAATTCATCATAATAAAACAATTATAATATATTAATCTAAAAATTTTACCAATGTGAGACAATATACGTTCATACCCTGGATCAATCAAGTATATCTCTTGGATCAACGATTTTCCATGGTTCGTATTCACTTCATTTGGCGGGTTCATATGAATTGCAAGTGCCAAAATATCTAGTTTAGGAAAAAAGAAATTGTTACTTTGCAGTTAGAGGGAACTAAATAAAAATATCGACATTTATATAGTAGTTACCTATTTCAGCATCTGTGTCTATGTGTACGCCAAGTTCATTCAAAGGAACAAGGTTATATTCTGGCGGTCTAAGTGCTGGCTCGTCTTCTTCGATCTCTTCAACAATGGTCTTGGAGTTTATTGTCCATTGAAACTGATATGGTCCTCTTTGATGCCTTGGATCCATTGTTCTTACCAAAGCATTTGCGATATAGTATGATTGGTAGATATACAATGTATCATTACGTAGATCGATGTCTTTCCCAAAGATCACTGCCTGCACGCGATTTCCCTGTAAGAAGATAATGAATAAATTTAATTGTTTAATTTTGAACCATACACAAAATAATGATAAGTAATGAAGAGTAATATTTTAATACCTCAGAATCTAAAAGTACCAAATTTTGGTATTTTGTTGCTGAATTTTGCGCCATACGTTTTGGTGACTTTTCTGTAACGATCATTTTGATTTTCCAATATCTTGTGGCTGGAGTAATGTCCCTAACAGATGTATATACGGTCCGCATGTTCACTGTAATTAAAAATTAGATGACAAACAAATGTGAATATATAACAAAAAAATTTATAGAATTATAAAATGAAAAAAAAAATAGTATATGAATAATAATAACATAAAAGAATTGGAACACTCACATGATATTACAAAAGACATCAAAATAATTAGAACACTTGCATGATATTATAATGAATTTGTTAATCTTAAAAAATTTCTATATACAATGTTTTTTGTATAATTTGTTTCATAAACAGCACTTGTCGTTGGTCTTATGAGCATTTTGACCGAATCAGCAGTCTTAGCTCTTGAAAGTGCAACATATAACTGTCCATGAGAAAAGACAGGTTCTGGTAAGTATATTCCGACAGAATTTAACGTTTGTCCCTGTGATTTATTTACTGTCATTGCAAAACTTAACCTAACAGGAAATTGTGTCCTCTTAAATGGGAAGCCGTTATTTTTAGTTGTTTCTGGTAAAAATGCAATTCTAGGTATAAAAACTCTTTTACCACTGTGGTGACCAGATGAAATTCGTGCATCGATCAGATTACGACTAAAATTGCAACAAGTTAATCGTGTTCCATTGCAAAGACCTTCTGAAGGATTAATATTTCTAACTAACATAATAGGACAATTTCTTTTAAGTAACAATTCATGTGGTGGCAATCCGTTCGGTGTCAATGTATTTAAAAAATCTTCCATAATACCTTGTTCAGATACATCAATTGTTTCATCAAAGCTATAATATCGTACAACGTCGCCAGGGAATTTGTTAATGAGAATAGTATTTATTTCATCAACTGACCGATTTTTTGGAGTTAATACAGCTCGATTTGACATTTCTATTAAATTGTCTGGATAGTTAGAAATATTTCCAAAAACAGCATCTAATAAAGAATTTAGAGAGTCAAGATCATTGGTATAGGGAATGGTCATTTCTTTGGAAATTTCGATATTTTCGTCAATAGTTATGGGTGCGTTACCATTGCCAACTTCAATTAAATAATGCGAGAAATCTGGATCTAATTTGGCTCTCATATTTTTTGTTAATTTTATTTTTTTTAAAATAGACCATAAATAAGAAGAATCTAAGCTTGAATCAATCTGTTGTTCTTTTGTGCTATTACGAATCACAGGTAATACTTGTCGAAAGTCTCCACCAAAAACAATAACTTTCCCACCAAAAGGGAGATCTGTATCATTAATATCTTGCAACATTTTATCTAATGCTTCTATTGAATGTTTTGTAGACATAGGTGCTTCATCCCATATAATTAATTTTGCAAGTCGTAATAATTTAGCAAGATTTTCCTGTTTACTCACATTACATGTGCTGCTTTTATCTGCATTTAATGGAATCTTAAATCTTGAATGTGTTGTTCGTCCTCCAAGTAAGATGGAGGCAGCAACACCGGATGACGCAGTTGCAAGTTCTATCATATTTTTCGATCTAATTTCTGCTAGAAGTGCTCTGTATAGAAAAGTTTTACCGGTACCAGCAGGGCCATCAACGAAAAAGCACCAGCTTTATTTGATACTAATGTATGCAATATCAAATCATACGCATTTTTTTGTTCAGAATTTAGGACTTGTGATGCAAGTAAATCTTCAGTTGGAATTGTGACTACTCGTTCGTCGTCAATTTCTCTATTTGTAAATTCATCTTGACCGTAAAATATATCGGCAGGAACAAAACGATACATATTTATATCTTTTCCCATAGATTCTAGTGTGGAAGCAATATCTTGTAGAACCATCTTCCTAACAATTGTTGATGACAACGTTTCTTATAAGAAAATCTGTAGACATTTTTTTTTCAAATCGCTCCCAAAGTTCTTTTGGGTTCGTAGGATTGCAATACACCAAAATTGTTGAGAAAATGTGTCTTAAACTACTTGGTATCTGATATAGACAAGCTTCTTCTAAACAATCTTCTAAGCTACTATCTTTGTTTAACAAACCATGAGAAGTAGCTGCTTCACGATACGTTGGTAGTACAACACCATTAACTGTTCTTAATTTCTCAAATGACGTTGCTTCTCTGATATGATTCAATAACATCTGTAGATAATATCTTTCACCTTCAAATGGATTGGCTGTAACAATTCGGCCTATAACAGTTTTTTTTTTCCTCGGAGTCCAAATTCTACATTGTGAATCCCAAACAAATTTTTCAGGAAATTCTCTATACAACAATTTTCGTGCATTCTCGTCAATTTGGTTTCTATAAAAGAATTCTGTCAACATCGATTTTTTGGATGTATACGAGTTTAACACATTGTTTAGATCTTCGTGTGCACGAAAAGACACCAAATGTTGATCTTCTAGGTGTAGGTGCAAACTATAAACTGATGGATACATTTCGTTAAGCGTGAAACCGTATATTCTCCACATTGCTTCAGGTGGAGTAATCCATCTTCCCGATTGAAATTGTTCGATTTCGTCAATTTGTTGGTTATTTTCTTTGCTAATGATATTGAAAGCAACACGATCATGTCCTTTATAAATATACTTGTATAGATATTTAACAGCTTTAACTGTACAACAAATCTCAACGTTAATATGACAATTATATTTGGAAACAAGATACGGATTGTATGGAACAACCCACCGATTGTCTAAATCTTTTCCTCTAATTCTAGCAATGACTCCATTGTTAGAACGTTTGTATGAAGGGAAACAATCAGTTTCAACAGTTGTATTAGCTGTAAATTCTTTGGGGTATCAATTCTTACAGATGCCGTCTTTGTCCATACATATATTGGCTGGATTTAATATTCCACAAGGACCATGCATCATGTGTCTAAGGACAACTTTATATAAATGTAAATTTCTCGTTTTGTTAGGTATTTCTGCTGAAACAATTTCGTCAAAAGTTTCAGATGCATAAATTCTCCAGTCTTTCTGAAGTATAATTAAGAAATGAACATGTGGTAGACCTCTTTTTTGATATTCGATGGTATAAACATATGCTGCAACCTTACCAAAAATTTCTCGCTTAAACAAATCAATCTTCAATTCTTCTAATTTTGCTCTAAAGATTCTTGCAATTAAATCAGGGCAGTTCTGAACTTCTTCATGTGGATTTAGTTGTTCTAAGATTTCTTCCCAATTTGGATTACATGTCATGGTTAGAAATATATCAGGTTTGCCAAAACGTTGAGCTAATGCCATTGCTTCCATATATCTCTTCCGCATATCTCTTGGACCTCCAATAAAAGATGAAGGTAGAATAATCCGTTTTCAAATATTGGATGCGCAAGTTTCTCCAACTGAAAGACTATCTACAATACCTTGATACACATCTGATCTAATCTCATGTTGTTTCGAGCGAAAATAATCTAGTCTTGACGTTTCAATTTTAATGTACATATCGACAACAAATTGTTGCAGCAAACGACCAGATAGTAACAAAATCGACATGTACATATCTCTTATTTGTAATTTGAAACAATAATATTCACGACATGAAACCGTTGGTACTTTCTTCTTATACTTCAAAACTGAAAATATGATAAAATATAGTTTAGAAAATTTAGATGAAACTAAAATACATAATTAAATTTACATAAATTTTTTATTACCTTGGCCTTCTTTTCGAAGAAATTCTTCCGCGCTATTTGAATGTTCAATAAAGTGTGATTCTAATGCCTGGCATTTAACGATATCGTTCTTCTTTCTACTTTTTTGATTCCCTGGTGCCAACCCGAGTCACCGAAAGGAAACAATAATGGGTATTGTAATGGATCATAACATCCAAAATAATACTGAACAATATGACTGCCTCCTGCTTTGTTAAAAACAATAATGTCTCGACCTTTTTGTTCTGTACAGTTGTCAGTTTCTGTCCATATAGCTGCTACTTGCGATACCGACGGAGTATTATAAACACGTTGGTCTAAATCAATATCAGATCTTATACGAATTGTATGATTTTCAAGACTTGAAATGTTACTAAGGGTTCTAAAGAAGCGACAATATGGATTAACCTCAAGTATATCCATTAATCGAGCAATGATAGAAGGATCTAATCTTTCTGCGTCATGAATACGATTTTCTAACTCGTGCTCCGTATCGAATGTAACAGCCCGCTAGAAATTCAATTAAGGAATTTCTATTGACTTTAGGAATCTCGTGAAAACTCTGTAAGTTTACACGAATCGACTAATCGCATAAATTTTAGCCTGTCAACATAATTAGTATTATCACTCACTATGGTGCCAGAAATGCGATTTTAATAATTTGAGATAGTTAAAAGTGTCAGAATACATTATAGTCTACACCACTAGGCTTAATTGAATATTTAGGATTTTTCAGTACTAAGTTTATTACGTTTATTTTTGGAGTGAATAGTAACCTTGGTAAATGTACTAAGCGCAGTGTTTTCAAAATCACAATGTGAAATGTCCAAATTAGGTTAGCGATATTTTATTTGGACACTTGGCAAGATCTTAACCACACATAATGAATAGTATTAGATACTTGGCACAAAGAGAAACCATTAGATGGAATTGTGAAGGAAATCAAGGTATGAGATCATGACACCTAAGCAAAATACACATTTGGAAAATATCTTAAGAATAGAGATTTAAAATACACATGGAAAGATTTTAGCCACCTTACTCTTCTAAGTCTACTCCACATTTGGAAAATATATTGAGCTGATTTTTATAGATATTATTGGATAGAATATTTTGAGATAATCTTTTATAGATATTTTGGGTAGGAGAAAACCACACTCAACTCTCAACTCCAGCCTTATCATCTCCCTTATCTCGTCCATAAGCATCTTCAGCCATCACCCACGAATTTATCTTCATTTACACGTTCCTTTAAAAGAATATCAAACACTTTCTCTCGGACAGCTTTTAGGAGTTCTTTTGCATGCCCATTTCGAAGCTGTTGTAAGTGTTTTATCATAAAGTCTCCTTCATATAAGTTGTTTCTTTTTGAGTCTAGTTTACATGGATATCTTATTTACCCCATTTGAAGATCATTTGGTCAGTCAAATATTGTGTAAACTATAGAAAGGTCATTCTAGGAGATAAACTGGAGAATATGTTATAGTTTGGAGTTTTTGACCAAGCTAATGGATAGATATTGGTCCGAAATTTTTATGGAGTATTGTTAACATGTATATATGACTATTGGTTGAGGATTTTTGCATGATTAAAGGTTTTGATGAAAGATTTTCTTAAATTTAGAAACTTAGAAACTGGAAGAGGAAAAACAGTTTCTGTTTTGAGAAAGTTTAACTCTTTGGTGGTCTAAACCTATTCTAATGACTTTGATAATTTTATTGGAGGATCCTAAGCATCTTATATACATGTTATATTATTATTTTGAAGATATTTGATGTTAGTTTCAAAGATATGAAATTTTATGTAAAGAGATATTCAGATAAGCCAAAGTGTGGATGTTCTTGGCTAAATTTATATTTTGGTTAATTTTTAACCATGTGATCTTGAATTAGAAGCTTATATAGGTTTTAAGACATATTTTTAAACTATGTGATGGTTTGGTTTGAAGATCACATATTTATAAGTCATAGATCAAAAGGTTGATCAAAACAAGTTGGAAACAAAAATCAATAGAAATAGCATATGGGAATTTCGGCCCTATGGAGTTTTAATAGTTGTGATTAATTTTAAATTTTTCTAAATTGATATTTGAGTTGAGGATAAAATTTACATGAGGCATGTAAATTTTGGTAACTTTTGGAGTTAGTATGCAAAATCCTTAAGTTATGGGTAAAACTGTCATTTTCCTACATGTAGAAAGTAAAATGGAAATTTTACTCTTTAAGTTAGTATTTTTTCATATTTCAAATTATTAGTGATTTAGTGCTAACTTTTAGAATCACTAATTACAGTTCCTCGTGATCGCACTTGAGGTTTTATAAGAAACGCGGAGATCGAGGTAAGTTAGCTTTTAACTTACTAGCAGTCTACTGTGTATGTGTGCTAAGTAAAGGAACTACAGTGTATGTATGTGTATTATCATATATGTCATGCCATGCCAAGTTAGCATGTAATTATCTATTATACAGAATTTATTCTGTCATCAATTTTTATCTGTTACATAATATATTCTGTCATGTATTACTGTACATTACAAGTATGTCATGTTAAATATGTGGTCTATTATATGTTATGTCATGTTACGAAATGTTTTTATCTCAAGTTGGTCATGTATTTCAAGTTATGTTAAGTCAAGTTTGTGTAGAATGCATGGGGCCACAACAACTGTAGAGTATGTATTTACACGTAGAATACATGGGGCCACAACAACTGTGGAGTATGTATTTTTTATGTTAAGTCAAGTTTATGTAGAATACATGGGGCCACAACAACTGTGGAGTATGTATTTTTCATGTTAAGTCAAGTTTATGTAGAATACATGGGGCCACAACAACTGTGGAGTATGTATTTAACTGCATTGTGATGTGTAGAATGCATGGGGCCACAACAACTGTGGAGTATGTATTTACACGTAGAATACATGTGGCCACAACAACTGTGGAGTATGTATTTAACTGCATTGTGATGTGTAGAATACATGGGGCCACAACAACTGTGGAGTATGTATTTTTCATGTTAGGTCAAGTTTATGTAGAATACATGGGGCCACAACAACTGTGGAGTATGTATTTAACTGCATTGTGATGTGTAGAATGCATGGGGCCACAACAACTGTGGAGTATGTATTTTTCATGTTAAGTCAAGTTTCAGAACAAGTTCATGATAAGTCAAGTTTCAGATCAAGTTCATGTCAAGTCAAGTTCAGTTCATGTTTCAATTCAAGTTATGTCAATTATGCTATGTTGTATGCCAAATTATGCTTTAATTACTTATGAATTTGATTATGCATTTATGCTTTTACTGTCATCCATGCATTATTAGCCTGTGTGGAAGTTTTTTTGTTAACTTGCTGAGATTTGTAATCAAATCTCACTGTGGTGGTCCCAACTACCATTCCCCCCGAATGGTAGATCTTGTTACAGAACCTGAAGGAGAATCAGGAGCTGACCAACTAGACACAGTTGACTGAGCGACGATGCGACGTCAATGTTAATATAGTAGTTAATGTAAATTACTACTTGTACGATAGAGTTACATCTCCAGTACTTTTTGGATCATAATCATTTTGGACTAGTGTTATAATCTTAGTTGTTCAATGAGTCTTTATATATCAAGTATGTTTTAAGCATTTGAGATATTTTCAAATTGGTGCATAGTATTGCTATAGAAATAATTTATCCGCTGCGAATATTGCATAATGTTAGATGCATGTTAGGAACATTGCATCTTATATGTCATGAACGGGGGCAGGTAACCTTGTGTTACATGTCTCGACGCTTCTAATGTCCGTCCAATCCCAAACGGAATTTGGGGGCGTCACATCGAAGAAATATAGTTGTAAATATGAAGGATGCCCATCTTCAGGAACTAAATCCTCAATATAATGATACATCTGTCCCTGAACTCTAAACGTGTAGATTCCTCTGTTTCGTCTGCATAATTCTTTATCAAATATAACTCCAAATGATGTGAAAGCGAATTTATTATTGTACGTGCGTGCATATGTACAAAACATTTTAGACTCGACTGAATTAGAAGTGAATAATTGATAAAGCTCATCTGAAAATTGATTACGGCTCAACGCTATTGTCCCATCAGCGCAACAAAAGCCGTTTGGTTCATGGTAAAATTTTCTTGCTCCACAATATTGGCACGAAAGCACAAAGGGTAAGTGGTTTGCCTCCAAAATGTCAGTTTGTAATATTCGTCTGAAAGAAGTACCAACTGATGAAGTTTTCTGAACACTGCCAGAGTTGCAAGTTTCTATTCTAGATAGAGTAGATGCGGTCCTATGTATAATGTTACCAGAAGTGTTAATATTTGACGAAGATCCGATTTCTCTTGTACAAATAATTTCATTATCGTTTGAATTATAAGATACATTACGTTGAAATCTTGTTTCTGTTTATTTTTTCTTACTTCTGCATTGTTTCAGTTCAGCATACCTCTGCCGCTTTTTTTGACGTAGTTCTTCTTTCTTCTCCTCTGATTGAGCAGCGTACCAATTTTTTTTTCCAACACCATTTCCAGATTCTTCAAAATTTATTTTTAAAGAATTTTAGATACAAATTAGTGAAGATACAATTTATGAAATTTTAATGTTCTATGTAATAAGATCGGCTTACCAGTTAGCATTCTTAGAACGAATCACAAATTTTGTAGGAATTTGACAGACTAAGAAGACATAAATAACAACTTGTCAAACACGCAGACATACAAAACAGAGAAACGAATATCCAAGGAAAGAAAAAAAAAAAAAAACAAGCTTGCAATTATGTATCTCTAAAGCATAAAGAAATATTATATATAAATAATAGCATATGATTAACATTCATATCAAACCAAATATTAAATAACAATCTTACTGATTTGTAAAATAACATAGACAAATGAATTCATAAAATAATACAAAATAAATAGAGGAACATTTATTTATATGGATAATAACAAAACATACCTGGAGATAGAGGACAAATGAAAGATCAGTAGAAAATGAGGAGATCACGACCCAGCAAATCGAGGAACACAAAGACAACGACACATGCAACAACTTTGCTGTAAATGAATATATTATAAAACATCACACAACCACTCTGATAATATATTATTATTTATTAAATAAGACTATATTAACATATCAAAAATTAATCTGTTAATAACGCACCTCTGTTTTGTAGGCATGATCATCACGTTTATTAATTTGTTAACTTTAGGAACTTTTTTTTGTATAAGTTTTTTAGTGCTTTGTTATTTTTAAGTCAAAAAGTTAATTAGGATGGTCCAATAATCAAAAGCAACCGGATGATCATCATATTTCTCGTTTATAATTAATTAATAATATATAAATGAGATAGAGGTAGTACTCATGTTCGACGTGGTGAGATATTATATATATATATAGAGAATTAATTTGTGAGCTCGTGACAACACATGCCATACAACTAATTGTATATTCAAACTGTAAACTTCAAACAAATTAAAATCATAAGATCAAGATAGTATTGACAATATATTCTTTTTAAATATATATATATATATATATGTATATATATAAATCTCGTGCATCGACGTTTGAACGTCCTGGAAATCATATTGTAAATGTTTTGCCAAATTTACTTTATAAAAAAATTATGAAGAATCATAATATTTGTAAAAGATTGTAAAATTAGCTAATGAAAAAGATGATGATCAGTTACAAGAAAAATAAGCATTTGTGATTAATTATTTACAATAAAAATATGCTCATTTTAACATGAACATAAGAAATAACTGACTACAAATAAGCATTATTTTTGTAGTGTAAGTGCATGTTTGGAATTATGATGGAAAATATAGTTTATAACTTTAGGACTTATAGCTTATGACTTAAGTAACAAATAATTTGTTGCAAATAAACAGTTTTCTTATAGTGAAACGACGATAATTAGAGTTTTTAAAGATTATCACTATATCGCAAATAAGCAGTTGAAAATTATATAAATATTTTCACCTATTGACAGTTTTTTTAAAATTTAAATTATATTCTAAATTATCTGAAAAAGTGCATTTGAAGAAAGATACTAAAATGATATGTTTCCTCAAACTTACTTTTTAGTTTATTTGAGATTAAAAAGTATCATAATATGTAGCACCCAAACAATCAATTTTTTTTTTCGTTAAATGACTTTTAAGGCTCTTTAAGTACTTTTTAAAACTCCAAACACAATCCTAAATAGGCCCTAAATGTCAATCATGCTAGCTGGCCTGATCAATCTAATGATAACATAGAATTTCTACAAGAAAAAATAATAGAGATCAGAAATTACTGCCACAAATTAACGCAATGCATGACGTAATGACCTATTTAACGTTGAAAACAAAAACAAAAACAAAAACACACACACATGCACGATATCTCCATGGTTGGCTCTTGACTTGTAGTAAGAGGAGCATCCTATGTAAATGCAACACATGAGCAATGGCAAGGTAGGCCACGTACAATATCATTCAACCTTAGCACGTACCCTTGGTGCTTATGAGAACTCGTTGGATTGAGAGGACGTGAGCTCTAACTATATACAAGATTTATACATGATTTTAAAACTGTATATAACATTACTCCGAGATTTAATAGACAAAGAGTAGGACCATGCTCTTTTGTTTAGTTGTAGCAAATTATAATAATAGAAGACGATGATGGATGTAGACTTTCAAGGCATCCGAGGAACTTTATAAATATCAAAATAGATTAAACAAAGAGATTGATGGTTGTTGTTCGAAACCCATCACATGCTTTCCCACATGGATATTGTCATCGCTCACATGAAACAGACATATATAGATGGTCCCATGCAGCATGGTCATAAAATATTCTTCCAACTAATATCACTCCTTTTATTATATATAGATCAGATCGATCACCTTTCATGATCATTTTGGTATTAAAAACTCGATCTCACCTCTTATAAATAATTTCTTCTATATATATTTATTTATTTTCTGACGTCATAAACAATATTTACTTGTTCATGATCATGTACTTAATTTCAAGTGATATATATATATATATTCAAGTAATTGCTAACAAGTTTTACCTGTTGGGGATAATTATTATTATTATTTGTCAATAAATAAATAATTAAGCTAGGGTGGCCAGTACTCATTAATTTTGTTGACTTTAGTAACTGTGAATAAGAATTTCTAATGACCAAGTATATAACTTATATATGATGACTTTAATTAGGTTAGTGGTTACCATAGAAAGACTCACTTTTGTTGACTTTTATCTCTACCATTCATATTATATATAGTTGCTTGTAATATATGTTTATTATTAACCAGCTTCTTGTATATGGAGAGGGGGATCGAGATGATCGCTCAGCTACGAAAATTATAGTAAGGAATATCAGATCAATAAATGAAGATAAGAAAATAACACATGGAATGAAAAAATACCATGAAAATGGAACTTATAAAAAGCATAGATCGATATCACATATCAAAATTCTTGAATAAAATATTTTTCAAAATTAATTTGCCATTCAAAGCAAGGATCCACAAAAAAATTATAAGTAGAGACCAGCAAAAAGGGATATATAATATATATATATATATATATAAAAGCACTTACAGGTATTGAAATGAACAATAGAGAGTCTTTTATATATTTAGATCTCTTGATAAGAACAATTCCTGTTTAGACACAAAAGGCATTGTAAGTTTTAATTGTATTATATATATATACACAGGCAGATTATGTGTAGGCAGATTTTCCTTACCATGAAGAAAGAAATAAAACTAAGGAAATACGTACCTTCTGAAACAAAAACTGAATCAGCAATACGAGACGAAGTGAACACAAATGAGCCATAAAGACCGTTTTAAGGTGCCTATTGTCCTCAATCATCCAGACGTCCTATCACGCTGCAAAACTACTGCTGCATGATGTTTGCTCAATTACTTGACACCATTGTTTTCATTACAGAAGACAAAATTTAGTGAAAGATGATTTGTCTATTATTAGCGCGCATGCATTTTTTCTTGTGTTTGGTATTTTTTTTAAAGTGCGATATGATTCTTGAAAGCAAATAAAATCATATAAAATGTGGAAAATTTCCAAGTGTTGGAAATTTGAAATTGTCCATATCCTAAAAGACTACCACTTACCATCTCAGAAAAGAATCAAGTAGTCTTTTATATTTTTTTTAATGTTCTTTTATTAATGTGCATACATCATTTTAAATGACTATATATATTTAAGTGATTAATTTACAAATGAGTCACGTCAATAAATAAGACCAAGAATACTTTTATTTAAAAAGATGAAATGACATGCTCAAGTTGCTTGAAGATGGAAGAAGCACGTCTTTTTACCGAGCTTAAAGTCTCTTGTTTTTGTTTGGTTATTGAGTAGTCAGCAGTCTAACCATGTGAGTAGAAGAAAATGACAACACTCATCTCTCTCTCTTGAAGTCTTCCTTTTATCTTTATGTCGATCGTTTGATTTTCTTCTTGATAAGATTGCTAAATTTCTTAATCAATACATTAATAAGAAAGAAAAAAGCGCGTAAGGAACAGATAATAAGACTGTTATGAGTTAACTGTCAACCTCCTCTTACCCTTTTTTTTTTTAAAAGCGCCCCCTTTGAATGTCAAAATCAGCCTAATTACAGCATCGATCTATGGGTTTCTTTGAATGGGGATCGATATACATATCGCAAACACTTGCATCGATCGACATGACATGATCATGAATTTGATGGCATAACTTAAAAATAAATTGTTGTTAATAATACATATATGCATATATAATAATTGTAATTATATATGTAACCTGATCATGATGGTCGTTATTGATCATCCCATTAATTAAGTTAGTTAGCTAGCTAGCTAGTGCAGGCCCTAAATGCAAATTGCAAGTGTATTTATGGATGACAAGGATTTGCGAGTATATATCGTCATGCTAGTAGCTTACAAACTCACCAGTTCATGCACAACCAGGATTAAGCAAAAACCCACTTCACCCATCACTACAAGAAAAATAGATTTTTGTGACCAATTTATAGCCGCGATTAGCATGAGATTTGAGACTTTATCAAAAGTTTTTTATTTTTTATTTTTCAGTAGTGCAGTCAAATTCTGCTTGGAATTTTTCCTGCTCAACTTCACATTCCATGACACATGTTTGACGACTATGAAGTACTTGCACATTGCTTTAACTTAAACAGTGATCTGTACTTTTTATGTCTGAGAAGAAATTATGCCGCTCAGTGTTTATTGCTGAGCATGCCGCCCTTAGTTTTTTTCTTTCTTTTTTTTATATAATTTTTTAATATATTTAAACATTTTTAAAAAATAAAAAAATCTACCAATATATTTAAAATTATTTTCTTAATTATTAAATAAAAAAATTAAAAAACAAATTGTGACTAATGACCACTTTGAAAAGGCAAATAGAGAAGATATACAAACATTTTCTAATAATAACTTTAGTATAAAATAATAAGATAATGATAGATTTACTCATTGTACAAATTGTGATTTTCATCCAGAGGTTTCTCGGTCGTCCAAGAGTCATGCGGGAAGAAGCGTCGAAGTCCCCAAGTCCTCTTTCTTCCTCCTCCTTATTTTCCTTTTTTCTCAATTTTACACTTTTATCCTTCTTGTCACTTACCGCGTGATTGTTAAGGTTCTTTTTCTTTTTCTTTTTTTTTTTCACAAAAGAACTTTATGAAAAATGAATTAAATTTTACATTTCACATTTATATAATCCAAGACCAATACTATAAAGCAGGCATTTGCTTTTGAAAAAACTTTAGAAACACAAAACCTGACACAAGCTAATGTACTTAAACAAGTGCAAAACTAATCACCCAGTATAATAAATAAAATTTTTGATTTTTAATATATTTGTTGAGTCTTTTTAAGGTTGAGATCAATTTGAGGAAAATATGCACAATCATCTCAAACTATAACAGTATCTGTTGCAATCATCTCCTAAACTATCAAAAACTTGTAATGGACTCCCTTCTCCCTTTAAAATAGTCCAAATTAGCCCTAACAATTTAAAAAAATATATAATAGTATAAAATAATAAAAAAAAGTAAGGAACCCACAAGAAGGAAGATATGTTTGCTTTGATTACGGAGGACAAGACGGGACCAACATTGAATAAGGACTTGTCATCTACTTTCCAATGACAATTCGAATCCACACGTCTAATATCAGTTATCCAGTGCACTATCACTATTGATAAAAAAAATTTTAATATACGTAATCCCTTACATCACTTCGGTGGAAAAAATCATTTAGCTCGATTCTTTTTCATCCATGTAATTTGGCACCCTTGAGCTTCCTTTTATTGTTGCATGTGAGACTAAAATGAAGTTTATTGTTTCATCTGCTAAAATGAAGTTTTTGCTATTCTGGGAGCACTAAAACATATCAATAATTTGTAGAAGCAGATAATAGCACAAATTGATTAGGAAATGTGTTGATTACATATAACATAGCAAATTACTTCATTTTAGTACACTGCAGGTAGAATTCCATGCATATTATGCAGTAGTCATCAGTTCATCTTCAATTATGTTATTACTACAATAAATGGCAAAAGTTCAAAATGTCTTAAAATAAAGAACAAAAGAAATAAGTACATCTCATTCAGTATACTGAAGCAACTGAGGTTATTCATGTGAATCAACCTGTTTAGAAGGAGACCAGCAACACTGTCATGATTGTTGATATCTTGATCCACTGTAATTTTTTCAAATAACAAGCAAAGATTTTACAAGTGAATTGTAACTAAAAAATTTGTAAAATGACAAGCTTCAATTGGGATTTAGAGAACATTCATGGAGGAGATGAATGAAATTATTAGATCTAAAATATCATCTCTTAAATACAATTAGTATTTCAGATTCATATTACGGTTTTGTAAGAAATTATGCATTATTAAAGGAGAAATAAAATGGAACACATAAAAGATCAAACAGAAGATAGAAACACAAATATGAATATTTGTGAAGTATTATTTTATTATCACAAAGCAAAATTACAGAAATTTGAGGCTCTTTGCCTCAATTTTTAAACGCTCTTGCTCTTCAAAAATCTGCATGCCTTTCCTATCTAAAGGAGTAGCCACTCGAAAAGAAGAGTTAAGCAAAAATTTTAAATCTCTGTTCTCTCGCTTTAGTGCTTCCATCTTCATGTTGGACTCCATAAGAAGCCGCTGAAGGATAAAAATATTCTCGTGAAGTTTGTCAACCCCACCAGTCCTAGATTGTAGTCGCTGAGAATATGCGACAAGGGTTAATGAGTATCGGGTACCGAGACTCACAAGGTCGTAGATAATTTCATTATCTGACTTATTAGTCAGATCATCATTGGATTGCATTATAGTACCTACGGAAGAAGCAGAAACAATTGGTGAAGGAGGTGCAGAATACCTCATATATTGGTAATGAGAAGATTGTCGAGCCATTGCACAGTGAGAAAGCAGAAAGAGATTACAGAGTAAGAATGCAGACTAAATTTAGAAAAGTGAAGAAGATGAGATGCGAAAGAAGATGAGTTGAATAATTCTTTTATAGAGAAAATTATGACAGAATATCACTCTATTGCTTCATAACATCTTTCATGAAGCATCTCTCTACAAGAGACAAGAGATGTAGCATCATAGCTGCGGCGCCTGACAGATACAGAAGAGCAATGTAGTATCATAGCTGCGGCGCCTGACAGCTACAGAAGACCTGTAAGAATCTTACGGATCAGAATTGTCTAGTCTAAAATAGAGGGTCACCGTTTTTGTTGAGAGAGGGAGAGAGAGGTTAACAGCTTAATTTTGATGAATTCTTTACTGAGTATGTTATTTAGAAGAACACTTCAGGTATATCATTTATGTTTATCTAAAGCAATTGAGAGTTTACCACTGAAACCGAAGATGTTAAACATGGGTACAGCTGAAAAAATCATGGGAGGTCGAATCCGCACCGTTTTCCATCAGAAAACCCTCCAAACAGAGCAAAAAAGAGAAAACCAAAGAAGACAACGGCCAAAATCTCTTCGTACAGAGCTTTATCAACAAAAACGGAAACCCACATGCAAATTCTATGAGATAAGGCAAAACAAAGTAGAGAAAATAAGTGAGAGGAAAGAGAAGGTGAGGAGCGAAATGATAGGAGTCGGGGTGGGTCAATGGAGAACAGTTTTATTTCGTGAGAGGAATGTGGGAGGTTTGTGTACGTGACAATACACACAAGAGAAACCCACATGCAATGTATCTGTGCTGAGAAATGGATTCTCTCCCACCAAATGAAAACCAGGCGTCCTTAAAGTGGTTTTCGGTTTTACTTTTTGGTGAATTACGACTTGTTTGGATGCTCGACTAAGTATGTCTTCGACCCGTTAGATCCCTAGATTAACTACTCTACTCGCAACACCATCAACATGATATAACATCATATTTAATACATTACACTACCCGTTCATTATTAATCAATTATCGAATTACAGTATTGGTATTTAGTCTTAACAAAAAAAATATAAAAACATTAATTATGATTGATTAAAGATTGCAAAAAATAAAAAATAAAAAATGTGCTTAAACTTCTAAGTTAAAGAAAGAAAATGAGAGAGAAGTAAAAATAATTGAACGGTTTCCATTAATTTTTTGCAATCTTCAATTCAACACGTCAATCAATTTTGGATTCTTTCCCGACAGTCTCACCTATTTTCTAATCAAATCTAACTGCTATCTCACTAAAAGTCTCTACACTCTTTAACTGCTAAATGGGAGTTTTAATCTATCTTTATGAAAATTATAAGACAGCAAGCACCACTCGGATGATCAACCTGATCCTAACTTCGAGCCCCTCACGTCTATGATTCCTGCGGTAGCTTTCGCTTAACAACAAAATTAAGTGGTACCCATATCTTAAATTTTCGTAAAGGGCTCGACCAAGAACAATAATTTTGCTTTATTTAGAGAAAATAAATATTTTTAAAAGCCTCTCTCTCGCTCTAAAAAATATTTACTAAATCTGTTCTCTAACAGTAATAATGTTCTCTCCGGCTTTCAAGGAATAAGATATCTTAATTAAATTATCTAAAAAATAAAATAAAAAATCTGTCATCTTTTTACGAATTACGATTTCATGCATTACAATATTAATTCATGAATGGAGTCATTCTTATGTCATGCTTTCATAAAAAAAAAATTGAAGGAGGCAAGGGAGCGGAGGGGGTGAAGATGATTAAGAGTGATGTAGTAATAGTAGTGGATACTGCATGCTGTTTTGTATTGTGGCCTGCTGCACATCCACGAAATTGTCAGGATGCATGCAATTTGGTAAGTAATTGTCCTGTTTTGCAATAAAATAATACAAGTTGATCAAAAGAATCTCCAAAGTGTTGTACCAAGATGTCACTTCATGAACATTGCCTAAACCATCACCTAATCGTATAATAATTATATGCTGGTGTCTGCTCAAAATTCAAAAGCAAGCATCTTGATATTAATTAATTAATTAATTAGTTGTTTATAAAGAATGAATTAACTACGTGATTACTTTTCCATATAATATTAAATATATATATAGCTTTATGATACAACTTTTATCGACCTGCTCCACTTTACCCATGTCGAATTGTAGAAAGATATATATGTATAGTTTTTCAATCAAAAATTTAAAGAATCAAGTAGTCTTGCTCATATTGGACATTTGAAAGTGATCGTATTTAAAACCTTATCCCTTGCCTTCTTCGAAAGACTTTTCCGAGAAAAGAAAAAGCTAAAAGGCATGGGTGAAATGGGTGTGAATGTCGGCGCTAAAGAAGAAAAAAAAAGATCATAAATGTAAAAAAGACTAAAACATTTGTCGACAAAACAGAAATAAAAACAAACTCCCCGTAATTTTGAAATAAAGTTAAGGGTAAAATTGAAAATAAAAATATTAGACGAAAATACTGTAGCTCAAGCTATTGGCACTTATTAATATTAAGATATATATATATTTAGAGAGCCGCTTTGGTGCGGTACCTTCTGTTAATTGAGGGGAACCAATCTCAAATAAGAAATTACAACGGTAGTGTTGCGGCCACCGCTGGGCTCCTTAAAACAAAAAAGATATTTTTATTTATTTTTCATATTTTTTTTTAATATTTTTAAATATTTAAAAAAATATAAAAAATTTATAATAATATTAAATAATTTTTACTTCATCACTTAAAAAAAAAAAAAAAAAACTGGGAGCGGTAGCTCCCAGCGGATCCCCCAGGGGGATATAGCATTTTCCCAGATTTTTCCCAAAAATCACTAAACTAGTTTTCACTCAGTTTTTCACCTCACCCAGCCGCATGTTCCCACCCCAATCCAAACGAGCTCGCCACCAGACACTGCCACCAGCTTCCTTGCCGCTGCCAACAGAGGTTGCAACCAGACGGACGCAGCCACAACCAACCCGACGTAGCCACTGACCGACGCATCCACCAGCTTGACACAGTCACGAGCCCGACGCAGTCAGCCATCAGCCACCAACCACCACCGTCGTCCTCCATGGTTTGCTTTTACAGCCCCCTTTTCTATCTGTCCGATTATAGTTGCTGTGATATCTGCAGTTTGTGCTTTTTTTCAAAAATATATTGGGTTTTCTTATGAGTAATTGTGCATATATTGGGTTTTCAAGAATAAATTCTGCACTTTTCCATAACCCCAACAGATCCATAGTCGAATAAAAAAGCCTTGGTGAAAAAAAAAAAAAGTTCTGAAAATTATGCTAATTGAAATACAAATAATGTACAGGAAGTGTATACGTGCTCATTGGCATTGAATCCTCATTTTTATTGCCCAGAATTTGTCCAACTGTTTTTATTGTCCAGACAAGAAAGAGGGAGAGAAAAGCTCCTGTGCAATGGGTTTTCGAAGAGAGAGAGACGAGTTTCTTCCTTGGGCTTTTCTTCCTTCGATGGGTATTTGATGAGGTACAGAGACGAGCTCTGAGAGACAGATGAGAAAGAGGGAGATACTGTTTTTGAAGAGAGAGAAACGAGCTTCGGTGCGGTGCACGACCATTCCTTCAGTAATGGATGGGCTACATGGCGTTATTTTATTGAGGCTATTCTCAAGCCTACTTCAGATGTACCGACCAAAAGGTTTTCCATATATATATATATATATATGAAGCAATAGGAAATCAATAATGAATATGATGGATATTAATTACAAGATAATTAAAAGAAAAACATAAATTTTATATAAATTAATTATTTGTACAAGCTTTAAATATACAAGTCTCGAGTAAATATTTTATAAAAAAAAAAAAGAACTCTATTACAAAAAAGTATAAAAAAAGAAAAACATTCTTTTCATGGCCGTCAGATATACTTTTTTATAAAATTTATGTGTTAAACTTGTAACTTGCATTACTTTTTTATATTTAACTATATATGCACTTACTTAGTTGATGATAGGGCTATATATATTTATATATAAACATGAAGAAGCTGGAGTTGGTGCATTATATACATATATTAATATTAGTGGCAATATGGATTCATATTTGGAATCCCATTACCGCCATATAAAATATATATATGTATATATATATATATATATATGTATATATCTGATTCTCCACGACTACCGTGTCTCGTTCGGGCGTTACCCCACTTTCCACGCATGAAACTTTAGTTGCCACTTTTCAAGCATTAATCTCCTTTTCAAAAAGTCAGTTGTTTCAATCACGATATTGCGTCCTGGCTTTAAATTCCCTTCTTTAACCCCTCCCTTTCTTCCACTCAAGGCGCTGTACCCTGATCTTCTTCTTATACGCGATCCATGATCCTCCCTTTTTATTGATTTCTAGCTATAGACGTTGCAACGTTTTTCTCTAGCAAGCTAGCTAAGCTCTTCGATCTGGGTCCTTTTTAATTTTGATTGCGTAATTTCCCAGTGCTACCTGCGTGCGTACATACAGGTAGCTTTTCTTTTATTTACTTTTTCCATTATGTCTTGATTTTGGTCGTTGGTTTTCGTACCCCTCTCTCTCTCTATCTCTCTCTCACGCACACAGCACTCATGGTATCACGATACTCTTTTGGTTATAGACAGCATCTGATCAAATCCGAAACTTTCAGATACAAACTGTCATCACAACCCCCAAATAAGGGAAGCATTTATCCGATCTGGTTTTTGAACCAACAGATATTATGCAAAACTGATTATACTTTTCCTTGTTTTCGCAGAACTTCGGAGGAAACTATGGATTCCCAGGAAAAAAGCAAGACACAGAAAAAGTTGCAGAAAAGCTACTTTGATGTGCTGGGTCTGTGCTGTTCTTCTGAGGTGCCTTTAATTGTGAACATTCTCAAGCCGCTCGATGGTGTCAAGGAGGTATCGGTGATCGTGCCATCAAGAACAGTCGTTGTCGTTCATGACAATCTCCTCATTTCCCAGATTCAAATTGGTAATTAAAATAATTCATAACTTGTCCTAGTTCCACTATAATTATATTTAGCCCTTCCATGCCCCATGCGGCAGAGGCGGGGCTGTCTGGACTGCAAAATCATTGATCTCTTTGCCTTAAAGTTTTCACGATTTTAGAAGTTGATGCTCGTCGATCAATTGAAGTTTTGTTTCAATAATTCTCCGTATCTCTCTGTGATATGTCTGGAAAGAAGGAAAGGAAAGGAAAAGAAAAGAAAGAAGAAGATAAATTTTTTTTTTTCTTGATGATACTGACCGGCCTATCACTTGGACAACGATAAACGTGACATCAAGGGAAAAAATGGACGTGAGGGTTATTAGGTGGACCTATGGTTTGGTGATGTTGATAATTAATGAAAGAAACTGCAATTTTAAAATGCAGAAGGCTAGAAGGGCGGCCTACGCTGGCTGCTTATCCTTCTTCTTAGCTTCCCTGAGAGATATAATATAACCTTTAGGAAGTACTAATTAATTTATCTCTAAGTGGATGCCTTTCATTTATCAAATACTACTACACAACAAATTATTGTAATTGATTCGGTTCTAATTCATTTCCTGCAAGAACTGATGTAGTACTGGGGCGGGAACATGCATTTCGTTCGACAGAATCTCTTAATCGTGATTTCATAAGATCATATGTTTTGTGATCTTTTTGAATATATATATATATACATAGTTAATTCTTGAGTCTTCAATTCCCAATAAATTCGTCATTCTGGGATTCTCTCCAATAATTCGTGCATCATGTGAACATTATACCTTAAAAATGCCTTATAATTCTTATTTTTTCTATACATGTTTTGCTTTGGTATGTCGACAGTCAAGGCTCTAAACCAAGCAAGGCTGGAAGCAAACGTTAAAATATATGGGAAGGAGAATTACAAGAAAAAGTGGCCAAGTCCATATGCGATTGCTTGTGGGGCATTGCTTTTGCTATCATTCTTGAAATATGCCTATCAACCACTCAAGTGGCTGGCTGTTGGAGCGGTAGCTGCAGGAATCTTTCCGATTACGTTGAAGGGGCTGGTGGCCATTCGGAATCTTAGACTTGACATCAACATTCTTGTCCTCGTTGCAGGTAATTGGCCCCTTTTCTTTTACCACTCAACTAGTAATTTCTAACTTTTTCTAAAGCCATAACTTTTACTATTCATGTCCATTGGATCCATCCAGCTAACTGGTGATTATCAATTGAGTTACGTAAAGTCATGCCTTTTAAGTATGCTAAGATGTTTTTTTTTGGCGGATTCGGACGTAACTTTGCTATTTTGGTTTTTTTCAACAAAGTTTTCCAGATGGCACTCATTTCAAAGATGATTCTACTGACCCACGGAAAATAAAACATCTTTGCCCATGACTCAGTTGCCTTGTCGTCTAGTTAAAGATTGAGAATAATGATACGGTTTAATATTTTTATTACTACTTATTTATTATTCTTTTATTTTTTATTTTTTAAAATTTTTTATTTTACTTAATTAGTAAGAAAATAAATATTAATAAATTTATATATTTTAAAAAAAATTTCTTAATAATTAAAGATGTTAAAAAATATTTAAAAAATGATAAAAAAAACTTAAAATAAATTTAAATAATAGATAGTAATAGAATATTAACCCTATCACTACCCAAAGATTAATCATGAAACTAGGAAATGGCAAGTCAATGGAAGTCAAAAAATGCTCACAAAGCATTTTGTGACTTTGTCCCGAGCCAGTCCTTTTTAGGCACGAGGGCGGCCGAGCATACTGGCAAATGTTTAGAAGATCGTAGAAATAATTATTCTAAAAATAAATAAATTTATTAATCAACCTGTTTTGATGTGATAATTGTTTATATATATTTTATAAATAGATAGACGTATTAAGTTAAATTTATTTATTTATTTTTATAAATCTAGGTACTTCTTATAAATGAAATTGATTTATTGAAAATATTATATTCCAACTCACCGTGGTGGATCTTCGTTGGGTGAATCTTACGTAGCATGCATTAGGTACCCAGCAGCCGTCCCTTTTTTTTTTTTTTCTTTTTTGAATCGACTTCCTCTGTTTTTTCTCGCTTTAAGTTTAGTTTGCAATCTTCCTAGTTCCTAGTACAAGATGAATCAAACCAAAAGAATACAGAAATCGCTTTAGCAGATTGTGTGGGATTTTTTCCCATTCCACAAAGATTCCTGCCCACCTACTAAAATTCTCGTCCTTCCATGTTTGATTTTTCTCGACATGATATTCTTGGAATCATATGCAGATGGGAGGTCCTCGTGTCCCGCCCAGTTTTGACGGTAACCACTAATATAAATTTTATTTTTTATTTTTTAAAAATATTTAAATATATTAAAATTTTAATTAAACATATAAACAGTAAAAAATAAGAAAAAATAAAATATACTAGCATTTTCTAATGGAGAGTGCTACAGCTACCGCTGAAGTTTTCGCTAGGTCAAAAAAAATTTTTTATTTTTATTTTTTTTTCATATCATTTTTTTAATGTTTTTAAATATTTAAAAAAATATAAAAAATTCATAATAATATTAAACAATTTTTACTTAATTATTTAAAAAAAAAAAAATTGGAAACGATAACTTCCAGATCAGTGGGGATCTAACATTTTCCTTTTTGAATATATAAATAGTGCGAAAGCCGAAAGGATGTCGAATAGTAGTAATCGACCCATCACTTCAAGCGACGTGGGATATTGTCGTGCCCATATCTTTAGTTATGGATTTTTTTTTTTTTTTTTTTTTCCCTAAGCAAAATTATAGATAAGTTGTCTAACACAAAAAGTTAATATTTTTGACAGTGATAGGGACCCTAGCTCTGAATGATTACTTGGAAGCCGGCACCATTGTTTTTCTCTTCACCATTGCGGAATGGCTCGAGTCAAGGGCCAGCTACAAGGTCCCCCCATTCTCATCTCTCATGCCTATCACAAATAAAATTCCATTTCCACCAATTGCTTTCAATTTAGATTGTTATGGTTCCGTCACGTCAGTATTTTTCGGATATAAATGCTACGATGATATGATCTGTATATTTCATATCGTTATTATATTTTTTTAAATTTTTATATAAAATGTAATAATAATTTAATTTTTTAAATTTTAAAATAATAATATTATAAAAAAATAATATTTTATTTAACTTTTAATTTTTATATATCTTAATTCATTCTCCAAAAGATACTTAAATATTATATTGATATAAGTAATAAATGTTGTCATGTTATAAATGTTATGTCAATCTAATAAGATGTATCAAAATAAAATGTGTCATAAGAAAATAATAAAATTTAAAATAAAGAATAGAACTGTTGGTCTAAAACACGTGAGCTTGGCGAATCGTTCTAAGACTTTTTTTTTTTTTTAATGCATTCAGGCGAATGCAGTAATGTCGTCGTTGATGAGCATGGCTCCTCAGAAGGCAGTCATTGCAGAAACCGGAGAAGAGGTAGACGCAGATGAGGTGAAGTTGAGCACTGTTCTTGCTGTTAAGGCCGGTGAAGTTATACCCATTGACGGAATTGTTGTGGAAGGTCAATGTGAAGTCGATGAAAAAACTTTAACAGGAGAATCTTTCCCAGTTGCCAAACAAAAGGATTCTATTGTTTGGGCGGGTACCATCAATGTTAATGGTACGTACCACCCCCTCTCTCTCTTGCACCATTTTCGTACGATCAATTAATACCTCATTACTGCTCAAAATCTGCGTCGTTTTCAGGTTATATTAGTGTCAAAACCACCGCTCTAGCTGAAGAATGTGTGGTGGCTAAAATGGCAAAGCTTGTAGAAGAGGCTCAGAACAGCAAATCCAGTACTCAGAGAATCATTGATAAATGCACCAAGTTTTATACCCCAGGTTAAGCATATATAAATATGTATAATTTTTTCAGAATATTGCTACTAGTAAAATATTATAATACCAAAATATGGAAAAATACTTTAGGCTCTAGTTATAAAGGAATTATACAAAAATAATCTTACAAACTGATATATCTTGACGTGGTTCTTCAAATTATAAAATTAATTTTATTATAAAGTAGGTCTAACAGATCAGATCAAACCACGTCAGTTTGTAAGATTGTTTTGTATAATTCTTTTATAGATTTAAAATACCAATATTGCTTTTCTTTCTTGTTTTGTTTGATTGATTTTCTAATATCTTGGTAATGTTTAATTAATAATTTGCAGCAATTCTGATAATATCAATTGGATTTGCGGTGGTACCAGCTGCATTAAAAGTGAAAAATCGTAATCACTGGTTTCACTTGGCATTGGTTGTTCTGGTGAGTGCGTGTCCGTGTTCACTCATCCTGTCTACACCAGTTGCAACTTTCTGTGCGCTTACGAAGGCGGCAACATCCGGACTTCTAATCAAAGGGGGTGACTATCTTGAAACTCTTGCCAAAATTAAGATTGTCGCATTTGACAAAACTGGCACAATCACAAGAGGTGAATTTGTGGTGACTGACTTCCAATCTCTTCGTGATGATATCAGCTTGAACACATTGCTTTACTGGTAATTAGGACTACTCTCTCTCTCTCTCTCTCTCTCTCTCTCTCTCTCTCTCCTTAAAACTTATTTGGTTATGATTTATAAATAAGTAGAATTGTAACATTAATTGCTTATAAAATAGTTGTGTGAATATCTTTCTTAAAGGGTTTCAAGCATTGAGAGCAAGTCGAGTCATCCAATGGCAGCCGCACTCATTGACCATGCAAGGTCACTTTCGGTGGAGCCAAAGCCTGAAAATGTGATGGAATTTCAAAATTTTCCTGGAGAAGGCATTCATGGAAATATTGATGGGGATGATATTTACATTGGAAACAGAAAAATCGCTCTGAGAGCTGGGTGTGAAACAGGTGCGATCCTTTACCTCCTTTTCCATGAAAATTATATTATTAGAACTTCTTCATTTCGGTGTAATTAAGTAGGCCGGATATGGTGATATCATAGTTCTAATTCACTGATATTCAACTTTCTAGTCCCAGCCTTAGAAGGCAATATGAAGGAAGGAAAGACGATTGGGTACATATACTGTGGTTCAACCCCTGTAGGAATCTTTTGTCTCTCCGATGCTTGTCGATCTGGCGTGGCAGAGGCGATCAGGGAGATGAAGTTGTTGGGCATTAAAACTGCAATGCTTACCGGAGATAGGCATGCAGCAGCCATGCATGTACAAGAACAGGTGCACTTTCTACCTCTGAATATATTCCCTCTGGTTGACACATCCTTTGTTCACCTAAATTTTTGAGAGTCAACTATTTTAGAGTCAATTGTGATAACTGTCAACTTGAGGCATGCCGTGAGAAATAAAATTGACTAATTAGATTCTTTGAAAATCAGAATGATCTCATTCCAGTTGGTATTGAAAACTTGACAAGAAAAACTCATTAATGATGATATCATGCTTTATTATGAGCAGTTGGATCATCGTCTAGAGGTAGTTCATGCAGAGCTTCTACCCGAAGATAAGGCAAGGATTATCAAAGAATTCAAAGAGGAAGGACCAACAGCCATGGTCGGAGATGGTGTTAATGACGCCCCTGCATTGGCCATGGCGGATATTGGTATCTCAATGGGCATTTCAGGCTCCGCTCTAGCAACTGAAACTGGTCAAGTGATTCTTATGTCAAATGACATTAGAAAGATACCAGAAGCCATCCAATTGGCAAGAAAAGCTCGGAGGAAAGTAATTCTGAACATTATTTTGTCATTCACTCCAAAGTCTGCTATCCTCGCCTTGGCCTTTGCTGGCCATCCACTTGTTTGGGCAGCAGTTCTCGCCGATGTTGGGACATGCTTACTCGTCATCCTCAACAGTATGCTGCTTTTGCGAGGAACCCAGAAACCAAGAGGGACATCAAGCAAATGTCACCGTGCACAGCATACCCATAAACATGCATGCAATGCCAGTAATGGTGACTCTTCTCATCATCAACATGTACATGATACACATCACCATTGTTGCTCTGAAAGCAAAGCTCAAATGGTTTCTCAGTCTCAAAATCTTCCTTCCAAGAAGTGTGTAGCAAATTTAGCAAATTGTCAGTCTCGCCCTTTAAATTCATCATGTGGAGATATGAAGTGTGCAGACTCAGCTAAGAGCAATGTTGGATGCAGAGACAGTGATGAAGTTCATGAGGCGAAGCACTGCAGTCACAGAAGCTATAATGTGTCCAATCATTGCCTGGAGTCGCGCAAAATGCACAACCAAGGTTGTTCAGGCCCTCACAACCTGGACTCATGTACAGAAGATAAATGCTCAAATCCAATAGGGAGGAAAGGTGATGATGTAGAATGTGATGGACATCGTGATGCAAAACACTGCAACCATTCTACCGCTTTGGAAGGAAACCAAATAGTGACAAGTGATGACCACTGCCACTCAAACAACTGTGGAAACAGCCATGTTGAGAACCACATTGACAATGGAGAAGGAAAAATGGAAGTGTCTTGTTGCAACCATCAGCATCAAATTCCAGAAGTTCATCTTGACTTGTATAAGCATGGTAAAGATCACAATGCACCGGTTCACACCACCATCGATATTGTGCCATGTACTGACAATGTGGAATCAATCAATTCGCATGCTTTGAAGAAGAAAGAAACTGGTGGGTGTTGCAAGAGCCATGGCAAGAAAGACATGGAATCAGCGGCTATGCATGCTTGTATCAGTTTGGAGAGCAGAGAAATTGGTGGTTGTTGCAAAAGCTACATGAAGGAATGTTGCGGCAAGCACGGACATCTTGGGGCCAGCTTTGGAGGAGGATTATCAGAAATCATCACCGAATAATGCCTCAAACTTTTGATGAAAAGCACAGGCATTTGTAAGAACCCTTCCAGTTCGAGATAATATATACTTACTAAATGCAATACACCGAAAATTTTCAACCAAACAGAACAGACCCATGCCAACATAAACATCCGAATTCAGAAATCACTTCAATTTAAAAAGACCGAAAGCCAAAAAAAAAAAAAAAAAAACCTTCTCTGGCCTAAGCACACTCGCAAGGTAGGGTTTTAAAATTATTATTTGCATGCAAAAGGATCACATCAAAAACCGATTATCATTCAACAATATTGCTCCGGTTCATCACTAAATTCACCGAAATTTCCCCAAGTTTCTCTGGCTGAAACACATACGCATACTCACAGCAGCAATTTCACACAAGTTTGTATAAACGCACAATTCAAAACAAAGCCTTATATTTCACCAAACCAACCCCAATAATATTCTCAGAATCCCCTTCTTATCAGGTTTTTAAACTCATTTCATACAACCCGCTGATCATCCAACCACTGTCTTAACAACGTAAAAGCCCACTGAAAATTTTGAAAAAAAATTGGATCTGCAAGCATTACCAGAAATTGGAGATTACGAATACATAAAAGACAAATAAGCATTACCAGGAAGTGGACACATACAAGCAAGCAGCGTCGTTTACTAATACATGAAAGCACGAAAACAGATGGGGGGAATCCTACACTGTGAGAAGAATAAGTGTAAACAGAGACGAAGAAAGAAAATTAGGCATAGGGTTCTTCACATTACCTGAAATGGCGGCAACCCATTGTTTGAGGGGAGGGGAGGGGGAGCTTCAGAACTGGGCAATGATCTTTGTGTCAATTTGCATGATTTTCAGATTCCTGTATTCTCACAACAAACGGATCAGAAATTCTGAATGAGAGATATTTAATTTAATTTGCATGTGTAAGGCTGGCGGGAGGCAGTTTATTTAAGTTATATAATTCTGAAAGAATACGTACGTACTTAAATTTCATTGCGTATTAATTCTCATGTAGCATGCAAGAAATGGTCTTTAACAATGCCTGAATTACGGTATCGTAACATTAAAGTCAAATTAACCGTCAAGGTAAACATGAAAAGCTGAGTCATTCTGTTTTCAATATATACAAATTTGATTTGGAAATTAAAACAGGGATTTATGTCTTAAAGTCGTTTATCTATAATTAATATTGAGGCTATATCTATTTACAGAAATTTTGTTTGTAGGTCAATGATTGAATAGACGAGGGAGGGAAATTTTTCAAAGAAAAAGTTGGCATTTTAATTTATATACATCAGTGGCATTATTGTAATTCAAAGAAATTTTATGGACTCATTCATATGACATTTTTGTAAAACGAAAAATTTAAGAATGAGTGCGCGCAATAGGTCAGGAAACTCGTATGCACGTTCCCCGTAGATATCGACCTCTCTTAGTTACTTGTGTCAAAATGATCATATCATCCTTTAGATTCTATGAACAAATTCGCGTTGACATATATATTATATGTGGCCCATCCGTCGCATGATAACCATGTTGTCCTTCTAGATTCTATTCCAGATCAACAACTAATCAAAACGAATTTTCCCGATCCACCGATGATCAATCGATCGACGCTAGCTTTCTTTTTTATGGGAAGGAAAAGTTTCTGCATGCAGCTATATATATTTATGCCTACACATATTACACATGACACGTGGCAGTAGGATGTAATTATAAACTATATATACAAGCACGTTATATATATCTATATATGTATGAGACGATATAGATGAATGCATGGCATGTTGCATATCATCATGTATTAAGTGACTGGCATGAGGATGATCAGACAGAGTGGAGTTGAGTCAATAATGGTTTGCCGACATTTGCTATATATATATATATATGAAACAAATTAATTATATGCTTTAATTGGCTCGATCGGCCTCCGAATAAGTCCAGCTAGCTAGCTAGCTTCTAATCTCCCTGGCTCTCTACATCTCTCATGCCATGCAGTCCTCTACACTAGTTTATATATATCACTTGCAATCATTTTATATCATGCGCACATAGATAGGTCATGATAATTATGTCCAATAATTTCATGTTGAATGATATGGTTTCGATCGGCAATTATAACTAGCTAGCTAGGATACCGCTTTAATTGAGTTCTCGGCTTTATAATATTTCTGCATTGAGTGTCTTAGCTAGCTAGGGTGCGGCAAGGAACCGGCCCTGCATCTCACATCTCTTGTGTCCCCGTTCAGATTGTTTGCAACTGGCCGGGTTATATATATATATATATATATATGAAATTACTATTTGTTCGAAAAATTTAATTAGTTGATGAAAAAATATTAATTAATTAATTTATTTATATCTTAACACTCATTTCACTTGTTGATCAAATTTTCCTTTAATGAATAAACTCAACAAGTGAAATATTTAATTAAATAAAATAAAGTATAGAGTCAAGTTAGTTCAACTTAATATCTCTGCTCTATATTAAATAAAATTACTATTTATCTCAAAATTTTAAATTAATAAAAAGATATAAATTTTATTATTTATTTTATACTTTAACGCTTACCTATTAGTCTCCTCGCGTACATCCCGTCGTGTGTACTTCTAGCAATCGAATCGATATCTTCTCTACTATTTTTGGATAAATATTCCCTTTACGTACTATAAGTTAAAAGTCTCTTGATCAAGGCCTATATAGTGGCCATGGGTTTCAAGAATCAAAACCAAACAGTAGGGAAGTCATATATGCTCTATATATCAAGAACTACTCCAAGTGGATCGAGGAAAAGGACAATGTATATCGATCTCTAATTAGTCTTAGATATAAGATACTGCATACGGATAAAAAAAGAGGAATATATATAAACCAATTTTCGAAACAAAAACAAAGAAAAAAGGATAATACTACAAGCTAAGCTAAGCTCCAATTGCTTTTATAATTATGATCGATAATGATACTAATTAATACTAAAACAAAAACAAAGAAAAACGGAAAAAGGAAAAAAGAGCCACTTGTAGATCTAGAACATGATCAGGTTTCTTTCTTTTAATTATTCTCCTCAATCGTTTACTTTCTTATGGATATATCTTTCAATTCTCTCTCGTCGATCCGCCTCCCCTCCCCTCCCCTCCCCTCTCCCTTTATTCTTTGATCAATTTGCTTTTCGATTAGTAGGTCATCGATAAGATTATTCTTATCACCCCGCCACGACTATGTATGCATGAATTGAGGCCGTTAAGCAATTTATAGAATAATGTCATGAATTAGCTTGGGTTGATCATATATATGTACTCGACTCTTTCAGTCAATTTCTCCCACATTTATATATACTAGGTGGGAGTAACGTGCAAATCACGTTTGTCTAATTTTATAAAATGATTATTTGTAAAAAATAATATATATTTTATAAAAATTATTGATGTCACTTAATAATTTAAGGCATATTGGAGAAAATAAAAAAATTAGTTCAAAATATCATATAATCCAATACATGTTTATAACATCTATAATTTTAGTAAAGATGTATGCGAAAAATTTAATAAAAGTCGAACACAAACGGTAGTTCAAAATATGTGTCGTTTGATGTTTGTATTATAATTCATCAATTTATGTCATCCTGTAGACAATCAATAGAGACAACATTAAAATTCTTATTTTGCTGTTAGTTGAGTCGATTAGGGACAACATAAAGTTAAAACATAATCTTTTTATAAAATTTGTGGTATAATATTTTCTATATATAGCATATATATAAATCATAAAATATATTTTGAAATTGTTGGCCGAATTTACTCTTTCTTGATTAGCTCAACGATCACAGCTTTTGTCACATGCCTATCATAGCAAGCCCACGTATGGAATATGACTTAGCGGAAGCTACGTCCTACTACCATGGGGAAAAAAAACACTTTGATTAAACACACTTGTATTATATATTATATGAGATTTTTAAATTTGAAATACTCAATAATCTGAGTTAATGAAATGTATAATATACGTATATTATACTTAGAGATTCACGTCTTATGCACCTAATACACGTGTATATGTTAAGGAGAAAGAAAAAAATATAATAACTAATCTTTAATTACTTATTATTATATAAACTATTAAGTATTATAATTATTGAGATTAATAAATCATATAACAACATTGAATGTTATCTCTCTCAACATTTATGTCTTCATTTTATGTGTCAAACCGTTAAAACAAACAGTGTTAACTTTAACGAAAAAACAAGAAAAACCGTTAAAACAAGATTTTCTGTTTTATACACACTTTTTATATATAGAAGATATATATATATATGTTTTTGGATTAATGGAGGTAGGTACGTAGCTAGCCGGCCCTTATATTCATTGAAAGAGAATTAAGTCTGTTAAGGTTTTTTCTCATTCACATTGTTTCATCAAATCAGCTCACTAAAGAATCATATCCATCCATCCATCGATCCTACAGCAGCCTGGAGAAGATTCTTAACTTGTTCTTCCACGTACTTGAGTTTCAACGTTTGAAATCCATCAATCCATCATATATTGTGTGCGCGCGCGCTCCGGTATATATGAGATTCGCCAACAATTAATTCAACCTAAGAAAAATGCACAGTAAAATCAACTTAACTCAACTTTCAACTTGAATCGTTTGAAAAGATAATGACTATATACATATATATATACTAGGTGGGAGCAACGTGCAAAGCACGTTTGTCTAATTTTATAAAATGATTATTTGTAAAAAATAATATATATTTTATAAAAATTATTGATGTCACTTAATAATTTAATGCATATTGGAGAAGATAAAAAAAATTAGTTCAAAATGTCATATAATCTAATACATATTTATAACATCCATAATTTTAATAAAGATGTATACGAAAAATTTAATAAAAGTCTAACACAAACGGTAGTTCAAAATATGTATCGTTTGATATTTGTATTATAATTCATCAATTTATGTAATCCTGTAGACGATCAAAAGAGACAACATTGAAATTCTTATTTTGTTGTTAGTTGAATCGATCAAGATCAACATAAAGTTAAAACATAATCTTTTTATAAAATTTGTGGTATAATATTTTTTATATATAGCATATATATAAATCCTAAAATATATTTTGAAGTTGTTGTCGAATTTACCATTTCTTGATTAGCTCAAGGATCACGACATTTGTCACGTGCCCATCATAGCAAGCTCACGTGTGGAATATGACTTAGTGGAAGCTACGTCCTACTACCATGGGAAAAAAAACACTTTAATTAAACACACTTGTATTATATTTTATATGAGATTTTTAAATTTAAAATACTCAATAATCTGATTTAATGAAACGTATAATACACATGTATTATACTTAGGAATTCACGTCTTATGCACCTAATACACGTATATATGTTAAGGAGAAAGAGAAAAATATAATAACTAATCTTTAATTACTTATTATTATATAAACTATTAAGTATTGTAATTATTGTGATTAATAAATCATATAACAATATTGAATGTTATCTCTCTCAACATTTATGTCTTCATTCTATATGCCCATTATATTCACATGTATTTAAACAAACGGTGTTAATTTTAACGGAAAAATAAGAAAAACCGTTAAAACAAGATTTTTCGTTTTATACACACTTTTTATATATAGAAGATATATTAAAGAGACTCGGTGTATGTTGGCCTGTTAGGACTTCACGTTTTAATCAATTTAGGAAAAGTAGGGCGGCAGGCCAATTTCTTAGAAGCTTCAATATCTATGTGTATATCATCAACAATACGTAATAATTATAAGTTCCAGTCCGGACTATGGGACAGTCCCATATATCTAATTTATATCCCTTCTCTCTAGCTCACAGTCATTTTGAACCTGATTTATATCGATCTTGTGATGATCTATTCGAAAAGAATATTAACGTTTCAGATTTGGAGAGAGAAGAGTTACCACCCTCGGAGCTTGAATTATGTCGCACCGGCCTCAACTATTAAAATTAGAATATTGTTACATATATTTATAATTTTACTTATAGTATCTATTTTGTCGGTTTTATTTTGAAATTCAAATTTCATGATTTTCAACATATCATTAACTGATATGTAGAAAAGTAAATTTTTCGTAATTTTTTTTAATACGTTTAGCATTTTCTTATCATCTTCTTTCTATCTTCTTATCATCTTCTTTCTATCCAAATCAACAGTATTAAAAATGAAAAAATTTATTCATTATTTATTTTCTGTTTATTATATTTTCTGTTTATTATCATTTCATGATGTGGTATTAGATGATAGGTTCACAAATGAAATATAATAAATAATCTACAATCATCTAATGTCATATCATGAGATGATGATAGGATGATAAGTAGTATTACTCATTAAAAATTAGACAATAATGCTTTCTATCAATTTTTGGTAATTTGAGAGAATGTACAAGGTGAGAATTTTAAGGATATTAATTGGAGATTGTATTAATTCACACATTAGATATAAAAATATGATCAATTATAAATGATATATAATTAATTGGTTGATTAATTGCATGCGCGTTGGATTTCTAACGGAATTGAAGAAAATAATTAATGCTGGTCGATCGACCTTTTTAAATTTGAATTTTGTTACATACAAATAAAGTTGCGTACTAATTTACGTACCGATACTAATTTATTCATATTAAAAATTTAAATTAATATTGTTTTCAATAAAATCTATTTTTTAACCAATCATATGAAATTAATATACATATTAATGCATAATTATTCTTCCAACCAGATTTTTTCTTCAAACTTACTTTATCTCGATGGACGTTTTTACTTTATCTTTAATGGCCAATATTTGCAACCTCTCCACTCAGTAATCGGACAATATATAATATATATTAATAATACTGCATTCATCATGTACAGAAAAGAAAAGGAACAATATTCTTGCGATCGATACAGAATCCTTAACCACAGTCAAGATCTTCTGTCCTCCTTATCCCTAAAATTCTAATAAATAAAAATTCCCGTTGACAAATTATATTTATCGCATGCACTTAGTTAGCTAGGCGCCACTAATTTATAAGCACGGTAGGTACCACTCCTCCCCTTTCTCTATATATGTTCGATTCCCTGAACAATCCAACTTCATGTCTTTTTGCATTATGGGAATTTTGAAGAGATCAAAGTGGCATGGGGCAATTGCAAGTTACCTTTTTGCACTAGACGTACACATCCCAAATTGCTTGGAAATTGATATATAGCAAAAACTAATGGTCTTGGTTGAAAATCAGATATATCATTCAATTAATTAAGGGATTTATTACGGAGCAGTCACTATTCATATTACACATCACACACTTATAGATTTTTATAGGATGTAGAGATACTTTTTATAAGATATATAGATTTTTTTTATAGAGTGTGTGGTAAATAGTGACTGCTCCCAATATTTTCTTATTAATTAAAACTTTATTTTGGTGGGGCCACGTGCAGTAAGCTGTCATTAGGCGGCCACCACCACCTTGTTGATCTTACCCAAACCCATGCAATATGGATATATGCCAGTCAATGAGCATCTCGATCTGCTATATATAAATTTGCTAGCTAGCTATGTGGAATTTGAAACATGAATGAATTACAAGGAAAATATGTAGTACTACTTCACGATCAGAGTCTACTTTCAGATCGGGTGTCTTGGATGAAGGAGAAGTGGATAGTGGGTCTGAGCCAAGGATGGCTTGCCGGCATCTATTTGCTACAAATTAAAGCAATTTTATTTTGCACGTATGCCGTGGGCCATCCTTGGCTCAGATCCACTATCGGCATCCATTTGCTACAAATTAAAGCAATTTTATTTTGCACGTACGCGGTGGGTCATCCTTGCATCTCAGCTTCGCTGTCTTTTCTCTCGTTTGAGACTCAGATCGTAACGTTACTATTATAATCAGATCATCGGATCAGCCGGCTTAAGAGCCTCATCATGACATGTCTGCAGAGTGTACAACAGAGTTGTCCTTGATAATTGTTTCAGTTACTGTATCAAAAACAAAACAGATCAATCGCGTCTCTTTTAGTTATTAATTGCAACGTTGTAGTACCATTCTAGCTCTTTTGTTGAACATATTCTAGGACCTCTTTCTTCTCTATTAAAATACCTTATTGCAATGGTTAATGCAGGTATGATCTTTGCACAGTGCACGGAATTGCAAGGTTTTAATCTGTACACGTATTACGGCGGAAGAAGAACCGAATGAGTGATTTACAAAGCTCCGATGATGACGTTAATCAGAACAATACGTTAATCAGAACAATCAAGATATTATATATTGATGTGGAGGGCTGCGTACAGATCATGGTCTAATTGATCAAACACAAAACCACGGATCGATAAGGCCATTTTGCGCAAGATCAGTAGGTACGCACGCTTAATTGGTTCTTAGCTGGATCTGTGGAAATGAATTAAGATAATTGATCTGATCTTGGTTTCCATGAGGGCACCTCGAACTTGCTGCACAAATCCGTTGATAGCTGATTGAAGAAATGATCTCGAGTTGCATCACGTACGTATATCTAATTATTGAGAATTATACGCGGCCAATTAGAGTTTCCTTGCTGAGATGCAACAATATATATATATATATATATGGATGTACGTTAAGCATCAAGCGGATGAAACAGTTCATAAGCTTGCAAGTTGCAAGCGGGATCGAGTGTTTGAGTACTAATTTATTAGTATTGACATTGTGGATATATATAATATATAGAAGCTTTGCCCATCTCCTAATTGTACGTATTAATGAGGATAGCGTCATCTTAATTTAATTGTGCAGTACTTTCCGGACACACGCATGATCAATCGATTGAATATGATGGAATGTTTATAATTTTAAAAAAGATGAAATAGATATTAATGATATACAAGTTTAAATTAAGCGTATGCATGTTTGCCGCATGCATATATAATAATTTCAAGATCAGGTTGATTCTGACGTACACTAGGAATATATATATATATATATATAGTGATTATATCATGTGTCATATATAGTATATCTCGTTAGTGAACTTCAGTTTATCGTAACTATAAAAAATTTAATAATGTAGATACAGTTATAAATTATACAAACATCGGTCACTCATTTTAAAAAAGAGTTGAGTTAACTATTAAAAAAATAATTTTTTTTATATAAATTCTATATTTATTTATTTTTTTTAAAAATAAATGTACAGTACTTACGCATTATATATATGAGACTGGAAATATTATTTTTCATTTAACTTTAATAATATTCGAAGAAATAATTTTTTTTTTCCTTTTAAAGTAAAAGATAAAGAGAAAAGACGTCTTTCGTTTCATGGTAACTCTCTAAAGGGGCCATCCGGGACGCTAAGGAGCTAGCGGATCGGAAATCCCGACAAAGCCAATCCAACTACTCACCAAATGATTTGGCCACATCGATTAAAGAGCTAGCCCTCGATCGATCTAGTTTTAATGAGATGATTCCATATATCATCTACTTACACCATTCATCTCTAAATTAGTTTGATGATCTTCTTAGATGAATTTTTCACCAAAAAGAGATCGGGGCTTTTTGTGGTGAGCACTGAGGAATGGGAAATAAAAATATACATTTATAACATTACAAAAATCTAAATAGAATTATACATATTACTAATATTGTTTGATTTAAGCAATTTAATTGATCAAATTTCGTTATAATATGGTAACAATTACATGGACCAACATATAAATTTGTAATATTAATGCCCTAAAGTACAGTTCGTTGAATATATATACTACAAATTCAGATTTATATTCTAATATTCTTACAACCACGTCATTAATGAACAAGATCGACCGAATAACTATTTAATTTCAGTTTTATTTTCCCAATTAATCTCACCAGTAATGATGATAAGTAGGTAATTATTACGCGTACTCAACGCGTCATGATGATCAGGCCGATTTCCTTCATATTTAAGATCCATTACCTACGCATATATGGCTGACAGGAATCAATCTTCAACTTTTTAATATTTAACCCTTAATTAGTTAGCTGAAATTCACACTTGCCATCCAGTTTTTAATGTTTTATGCTTCAGAAAAATAAAGAAAGAAAACCTGAATATCAAATATCAAACCCCTGAATTTTCATATAGAGTAATGTTACGAATAGTCATAAAGTGTATAAATGTCATGTAATCATTTTTAAAAAAAAATAAAATTTATTATTAAAAAATTTATTTTCTTTTCACTTGAATTTCATATTTATTTATTTATTTTTTAAATAATTGCATGATGCTTACATACTCACTACTACAAGTATCATTTCTCTTTTATATATTGGTCTTTTCACCTAATTTTTTTATTTCCTTAATTAAATATCAGTAAAACTCTATTAAAAAAAGTTAAAACTGGTTAGTCATAACATCATCAATTCAAGTGCAACTGTGCAAGTTTTGAGTATCACTGGAATGATCATTGTTGCCCAGATGACTAACACAAGAGTGGGGGTGAATTGAGTTGTATTAAAAAAAATAACAATTATAAATCAAATATATAATATAAAATATAAACAAAATATGAAATAACAATAAATATAAAGAGTAAGGGTAAGAGAGAAGCAAACTCAGTATGTTAACGAGATTCGGCTCCACTGCCTACGTCCTCGCCTCAAGCTACCCCTTGAGGATTCCCAAATTTACTATTCAACCTCCTTCAGGTGGAGATAGAAACCTATTACACCTTTGAACAATACCGCTACAAAGGATCCGTGTAGAACACCCTCTACACTTGCAATCACCTTACACGTGGTGATTCAACTATTCCCCATGTAGAATATTTTCTATACACACAAGGGTTATACACACCCTTTTCTGATACAAGAGCTGATAGTGGGTAGGTTATCAGAAAACACTCCTCAATGAGTGAAATAAGAACAATACAGCGCAAACTATATCTCTCAAAATGAATAAGGATTATGGCTCAATGCTTAGAGAAGAGAGAATGAAAGCTTTGAATGAATGTTGTATGTTCTTGGTATTGTAAATGTGAAGCTCTCAAATGATCTATTTATAGGCATATGAGACTTCATATTCAAATTTAAAAAGATTCACATGTCAAAGACAACATCATTCACTTTTTCAAAAAATTCAAATAAAAGGTTCTTCTTTTTCAATTGTCAAAGACAACATCATTCACTTTTTCAAAAAAATCAAACCTAATTTTTTACTTTTGGCATATGACAAAATGAGCACACTGTCCTTTTCAAAAAATTCAAACCTAATATTTTAACTTTTTGTATATGACAAAATGAGCACACTTTACTTTTCAAATTTTTCAAACAAAATCATCTACCTTTTGTATAAGTCTAAAAAAGTATCAATCACTTTTGAAAATATTCAAATAAAACATGCACATGTGAAAGATGACAATCAATCATCTTTAATATTTTCAAAGTTCAACCCTTTAATCAAGGCATGCACATGCAAAAGATGACAATCAATCATCTTTCAAAATTTTCAAATTTAATTTTCAAAAATATTCATGCACATGTGGAAAATGTATTTTAATGCTTTATGATAAAATATTAATTTTGAGCATTAATCCTAATTTCGAATTTTGAAGAGATTTACAACATTACTCTATAATTTTAATGTGAACTTGTTCCCTTCTTGCTCATGCTTGTTTCCTTGATGTGCTTGACTCCATTGTGTACACAACTTGAGCTTGAGACTTCTTTATTCTTTGAATTTATTTGTTATCATCAAAATCTATGTGTAAATATATAATTACACAAAACTTGAAATCTTGGATTCAACAATCATAACAAGGTAATATGAAAAATTCTATTCATTATCCATGCACACCATATAATTTTACTTACAATATCCATTTTATCAGTTTTCTTTTGAAATTCAAATTTCATGATTTTCAACATATCATTAACTAACATGTAAAAAAGTAAGTTTTTTGAAAATTTTTTTAGTCCATTTTATCAACTACTTTCTATCCAAATCAACAGTATTAAAAATAAAAAAATATATTCATTATCTATTTTCTGTTTATCATTATTTCATCATCTCATAATGTGGTATTAGATGATAAGTTTACAAGTAAAATATAATAAATACTCTACAATTATCTAATGTCACATCCTAAAATAATGATAGGATAATGAGTAGTATTACTCATTAAAAATTAGACAATAATGTTTTCTATCAATTTTTCATAATTTGAGAGAACGTACAACGTGAGAATTTTAAGGATATTAATTGGAGATTATATTAATTCACACATTAGATATAAAAATATGATCAATTATATATGATATATAATTAATTGGTTAATTAATTGCATGCGTGTTGGATTTCTAACGGAATTGAAGAAAATAATTAATGCCGGTCGATCGACAAAACGTTTTTACCTTCTTTTTGATGGCCAATATTTGCAACCTCTCCACTCAGTAATCGGACAATACATAATATATATTAATAATATTGCATTCATCATGTACAGAAAAGAAAAGGAACAATATTCTTGCGATCGATACAGAATCCTTAACCACAGTCAAGATCTTCTGTCCTCCTTATCCCTAAAATTCTAATAAATAAAAAAATTCCCGTTGACAAATGATTTTTATCGCATGCAATTAGTTAGCTAGGCGCCACTAATTTATAAGCACGGTAGGTACCACTCCTCCCCTTTCTCTATATATGTTCGATTCCCTTAACAATCCAACTTCATGCCTTTTTGCATTATGGGAATTTTTACAAGTTACCTTTTTGCACTGGACGTACACGTGCCAAATTGCATGGAAATTGATATATAGCAAAAATAAATGGTCTTGGTTGAAAATCAGATATATCATTCAATTAATTATAGCTTTGTTTTGGTGGGGCCACGTGCAGTAAGCTGTCATTAGGCGGCCACCACCACCTTGGTGATCTTACCCAAACCCATGCAATATGCATATATGCCAGTCAATGAGCATCTCGATCTGCTATATATAAATATGCTAGCTAGCTATGTGGAATTTGAAACATGAACGAATTACAAGAAAATATGTAGTGCCACTTCACGATCAGAGTCTACTTTCAGATCTGGTGTCTTGGATGAAGGAGAAGTGGATAGTGGATCTGAGCCAAGGATGACTTGCCGGCATCCATTTGCTACAAATTAAAGCAATTTTATTTTGCACGCATGCCGGTGTTGTCCTTGGCTCACGTTCGCTGTCTTTTCTCTCATTTGAGACTCAGATCGTGACGTTATTATTATAATCGGATCATCGGATCAGCCGGCTTAAGAGCCTCATCATTAGATGTCGATCTGCAGAGTGTACAACAGAGTTGTCCTTGATTATTATTTTGGTTACTGTATATCAAAAACAAAACATGAGATCGATCTTGTCTCTCTTTCAGTTATTAATTGCAACGTTGTAGTACTATTCTAGCTCTTTTGTTGAACATATTCTAGGACCTCTTTCTTCTCCATTAAAATACCTTATTGCAATGGTTAATGCAGGTATGTTCTTTGCACAGTACACGGAATTGCAAGGTTTTAATCTCTTCACGTATATCGGCGGAAGAAGAACCGAATGAGTGATTTACAAAGCTCCGATGATGACGTTATTCAGAACAATCAAGATATTATATATTGATGTGGAGGGCTGCGTACAGATCATGGCCAGTCTAATTGATCAAACACAAACCAAGGATCGATAAGGCCATTTTGCGCAAGATCAGTAGGTACGCACGCTTAATTGGTTCTTAGCTGGATCTGTGGGAATGAATTAAGATAATTGATCTGATCTTGGTTTCCATGAGGGCACCTCGAACTTGCTGCACAAATCCGTTGATAGCTGATTGAAGAAATGATCTCGAGTTGCATCACGTATATTGAGAATTATACGCGGCCAATTAGAGTTTCCTTGCTGAGATGCAACAATATATATATATATATATATTTATATATATTTATGGATGTACGTTAAGCATCAAGCGGATGAAACAGTTCATAAGCTTGCAAGTTGCAAGCGGGATCGAGTGTTTGAGTACTACTTTATTAGTATTGACATTGTGTATATATATAATATATAGAAGCTTTGCCAATCTCCTAATTGTACGTATTAATGAGGATCCCGTCATCTTAATTTAATTGTGCAGTACTTTCCGGACACACGCATGATCAATCGATTGAATATGATGGAATGTTTATAATTTTAAAAAAGATGAAATAGATATTAATGATATACAAGTGTAAATTAAGCGTATGCATGTTTGCCGCATGCATATATAATAATTTCAAGATCAGGTTGATTCTGACGTACACTAGGAATATATATATATATATATATATTTAGTGATTATATCATGTGTCATAGTATATCTCATTAGTGAACTTCTGTTCAACGTAATTGTCTAAAAATTAAAAATGTTTGATACAGTTATTGTGAAAGCACTGGTCATTCATTTTAAAAAAGAGTTAATTCAACTATTAAAAAAATAATTTTTTTATATAGATTTCATAGTTATTCATTTTTTTCAAAATGAATGTGCAGCACTTGCGCATTATATATATTACTGCAAATATTATTTTTCATTTAATATTAATAATAATCACAAAAAAGTTTTTTTTCCTTTAAAAGTAAAAGATAAAGAGTAATCTTAAAGTCAAAATAGTAATATAATATTATGTATTTTAATTTTTTTTTATTTTACAAAATCACTCTATATAATAATTAATATTTTAATTTTTAAATCATACCACCATTGATCAGTAACCATATGATCTATCTTTCAAAACTCAATTATCAGTTTTTTTTCATTATTGCAAGACTATCATCAAAACAAGTAAGAGAATCATTGGGAACTAGATCCAAAAAAAAAAAAAAATGCACACACATACACACACAAAGCATTAAATCACTAGAGACAAGCATTAACTCATCCATACCTGATGCTTCGAACACAAAGCCAAAACTGCTGTAATTTTCTCTGAAATACACATACCGAGTACTCCTACTTCATCGGCCGAGAGAAAGTTGGAAAAAATGGAATGAAAAGAAGCCTACAAAGAATGGAAGCAAGGGAGACGAAAATGGTTTAGGAGAAAGGCAATGCTTGCAAAAATGCTTGGGAGAAGATGAAAATGCAATGCTAGGAAGAAGATGCAATGCGAAAATTTTGTGATTGGAAGAAAATGAAAATGCTTGCGAGAAGACGAAAATGATTTCCTGAAAGGAGAGGATGAAAAGGGAGAAAGGAGAGGGTGCAATCGATGTGACTAAAAAAGGAAAAAAAAAAAGGGTGAAGAAGAGAGGTGCGACGGAAATCGACAGTGAAAGGGACCTGCATTGCAAAATACTCAATAAATCTCGATCGAGGAAGAAAATAATGAGAGAAGAGTGAAAAAAAAAAAAAACAGAAAGAAGAGCGATGGAAAGAGAGACGGTAGTTGACGAAAAATCATAAAATATTTGTTTGGTGCTTCTACAGTACCTCACCAGACTTGGAGAGGTACTAACAAATACTGTAGCATAAATGTCAAACTTGGTATCTATAACTAATCCAATGCCCGACGTTTTAAGCCTAAACTAGTCAAATTTTGTATTGGGCGGACATTTAGCCAGGCCGATGCCAATGCTCTAACTTGGTCATCTGAGTCTAAGGAGTTAGTGGATCAAAGATCCCGACAAAGCTTGTCGTGATCCAACTACTCACCAATTGGCCACATCGATTAAAGAGCTAGACCTCGATCGATCTAGTTCTGATGAGATGATTCCATATATCATCTACTTACACCATTCATTTCTAAATTAGTTTGATGATCTCTTAGATGAATTTTTATGAAAAGGAGATTAGGGTTTTTCTTGGTGAGGACTAAGGAGTGGGAAAAAATATATATACATTTATAACATTATAAAAATCTAAATAGAATTATACATATTACTAAGATGGTTTAATTTAAGCAATTTAATTGATCTAATTTCGTTATAATATGGTAATAATTACATGGACCAATATATAAATTTGTATTAATGCCCTAAAGTACAGTTCGTTTAATATATATACTACAAATTCAGGATATATATTCTAATATTCTTACAACCACGTCATTAATGAACAAGATCGACCGAATAACTATTTAATTTCAGTTTTATTTTCCCAATTAATCTCACTAGTAATGAAGATAAGTATCGAATTCAATTCAAGTGGCTAGTCATAATCATCATCAATTCAAGTGCAACTATGCAAGTTTTGAGTATCGAATGATCATAATATGATAATATGAAAAATTCTATTTATTATCTTTGTACATTATATATCATTTTTTTTTCTTATTAAATATACGGTATATAGATAATGAGTAGAATATTCAATTAATTGAAAAATAATAAAGTTAAATTTTTTTTATAAAAAATAAAATAAAAATAAATATAATATACAATTTAAGAATGATAAGGAGTAAAGTTGAACTATCATGTGGCAGCCAGCAGGCCGACCACACAGAGAAATTAAGGAAAGAATCAGCTCCGTAAAGATTCCAAAGGTCAACGTACTATATAATATTGGACGTACAAAAGATAAAAGAACCCGATGCGCGCTCCATTCTTTGTCCAATGTCTACGAAGGAATCGGTACAACACAAAACTTATCGATCAAGAATCTCCAATCGCCCCAAAAGAACCGAAAAGAAAGAAAATCGATCAAGTTTAATTTAGGCTTACCACTAGAAGAAGAATCGTCATGTTCATGATTGAACTTCTGATGAGTTTTTCTGTTTAAAGAAGATAAACATTCATTTGGAAATATTCATTATTTAGGATTAATCAATATATAATTATTTATAAGCTGTAAGCTGAATGCCAATGGGTTGTGTTCTAAATTCTAATATATATATAATTATTCAAGCCGTCTAAAAAAAAAAAGGGTTTCAAGACGACTTTTATCTCATCCCAATATAATTAATTATATAGAATTACTTTTTGAGAAAGAATCTTATCTTCAATCTATTCCAATTATGCATCCATCTTTAAATCTAGAACATTCATTCTAGATGTTAAAGTCAGCAGAAATTCCAATCCGATTCTTAGATACCAAACCCATTTACCTAGAACAGAGTTGTTTTTTTTTTTTTTTTTTTCAACTAGCACGTAGATGTCACATTGTACATACATGAGGTTTAGGCCTTGTTTGGTCACACACATATATATAAGTTAAATAAAATATTATTAAAATATTATTTTTATTTTAATGTTAAAAAAATTAAATTACTTATTATATTTTAGATAAAAATTTAAAATAATTATAATAATTAAATAAAATAATTTGAACAACCAAACAAAACGTAAGCTCTAAAATATTGTTTATCTACACTAAACATCATTAAATATGAAAGGACTGTTGCTATATTCCATCTTAGCCTAAACTGAGTAATTACAGTAGTCTATTCCATCTTTTCAAAAATGCTACACTCGTCGGAAAATAGGTCACTATTAATTATTATTTTTTATTTAATAATTAATGAAGTATATTTTAGTAATATTATAAATTTAAAAAATATATATTTAAAAACATAAAAAAAAAAATGAAAAGAAATAAAAAAACATTTTTTAAAAAAATTATTCTTTTTAGGACCGTGCTCGTGCTAGATCTTCTACGCTAATAACTTTTTTGTGAATTTTTTCCTCTTGTACTTCAAAACATATCCTTAAAACACGCAATATTCTGTTCAAGTCTATCCATCTTTTTTTTTTTCCCCCAAGTTATAATTTACACTTCCAAAAGATATTTCGGAATTTTTAACTCTGGCACGTAGGTCAGACGACCCATGGAATTTACTAGAAAGTAAAAACCAATCGCCCATTCCTTTCCTGGAAAGGCAGAACTGCTGATCAATATCATTCCGCATCGTATGCTTTGCAGGAAAAAGTACTGCCGCCTCCACTCCACTCCTTTCCCCTCCTACTCTCCCAGTACTGATCTCTTATGATCATTATCTGTGCTTTGCGTGTGTTGAAATTCAATATTCTGCATTCAATAATTATCGCCCAACATGCATATATGTCAACGATTCCATGCAGATCAGAGTTTCGGGTCCACAAATGAGCTGACCCAAAAAGGATATTAGTACGATAAGAGACAATTAAAGTCGATGAAGTTTAATGAGAAATTTTATTCATGGGAATTACATTTACAGACCTTTATTATATGAAAAAAATATTATTTTAAAAAAAATATTTTTATAATTTTAAAAATAAAATTATTTAGACCTACATTGCAGTTATCAAATAAAAATTATATATAACATTATTAAGTTTAATTGCACTAGTCCTTTAGTCCTCTGGATAGCATGCATGCGTGGCATATAACTCTCTGTCTCTCTCTCTTTGATCTCTCTCTCTCTCATGCATTCTCATGATATATACCTAGCTAGCTAGAGTGAGAATATGTGCTTTCGATAAAAATATTCTTCAAATTTCTCTGGCTATATATACGACAATATGCGCTGCAAAATAATGCAGAGCCAAGCAAAAGATATCATGTGATGAGTAGGGCATTACATGCAGAGGAAGATAGTAGAATGAAGCCAGGGATGAATTGCCGGCTGCTAGTTTAATTAGTGTTACTGCGAATGGTTAGCATGCATGCATGCAATTGCAATACTAGTCGTTTGCATATATACAGCCTCTCGGCAGTTCATCTCCTGGCTACGTTGAACTGTCTTCGTTTCATGTGATGCCTACCATGATTACAAGTAATGTACGTACGTACAGAATACATAATTAAGAGTATGCTCTACATATGGCAGAATGAATTGATCGAATGTTTGAGAAGCGTAAGATCAATACATTGAGATCATCAATATATACTGAGCTCATCATCATGATTAGTTTCTATATATACGTACGTTGCTTCCAAGGATTTATTGAGTCATGCATGCAAATTCCGTTGTTAAAGAAATGAGTAATTAGAGATGGACGGATCGATCAGTGCCCGAATCCTCCGGCCCCTTCCTGGTCATGCCCCTTTGGATTTCAAGTAGGGAATGTTCTTGGGCCATGGCCGCCCGCCCGGCCCGCTACGCGCCTCGGCCTTAATGATATCGGTTAAGTTTAAATAATATGTTTATACATCAATTTATAGAAAATGTATATATATATATATATATGAAAACAGTAATGCTATCCAGAGTCCCTATTTGAAATGAGGACTGCAATATACATCTAGGTAATTTTATTTTTAAAATTTTTAAAATTACAAAAATATTTTTCATAAAATAATATTTTTTTGATTTAATAAAAAGCATGCACATGCAGAAATTACACATAAAATTTCTCATATGAAAAATAATCATACTAGAATAGATTTTTTTTGAGAAATTCTACTTACAATTTTGAGTGGGAGACTGCGTGTGTAGTCCTATTGATAAATGAGAATAAAAAAAATATATTATTTTAAAAATGATATTATGTTAATTTTAAATTTTTTTAAAAACATATTTGTCGGTGCTTGCATGTGTAATTTTCAAATGAAAACTATACGTGGACAAACTCATTTGTTTTACCATGGGTACCATGCATTCATAATTACACTTTGTTTTTAGAAAACAACTAGTAGAATACTTGGCAACTGCATGCTTACACTTAATTCCGGCCTCCATTTGAAAATAAATGCTATAGGTAGAAAAGAAATTTTATAAAAATAAATTTATAAATTAATATGATTTATCTAATACCTTATATATAATTTACAATAAAAATAATTTTATAATTTTCTTTTTAACTGAATAATTTTACAATCTTAGTATAAATTATAACATCAAATATTCGATTTATAAATTTACTTTTGTAATATATTTTTATGGATAAAGTATATCTAGACAAAATTATAAACCTTTAGAATGAAAAAAGATATTTATAACTGTAAATTGTATAATTTCTGTGTAATTTTTTTGAAAAAAGTGAATAAAACATGAGACTTATATGAAAAAACAAAAATTAATTTTTAATAATGAGTCTCACTCTTTTTCAAAATGATTATGTAACATTTACACATTTTACGATCGTATATAAAATTATTTTTTTAGAATTTTTATTGATTAAGCAGTTCGGATCGGATTACAAAACCCAGTTTTCAGCAGGATTAATGCCGAGCCACAGCACCAAAAACCAGAGTTTACGGACTCATTCTCCCTCAAGTCCGAGCTCGACCACCTCATGTCCAAGATCTCAATTGTAAGTCCCTTTGTGCCTTAATCACTCTCTAGTTCTCTCATTTATATATGCTTGTGTATTAGTTTATATAAAGCTTGGTGGAAAAACGGAATGAACTTAATGCATTACTGGGCTCAATACTAAGATTGGAAATGAATGTGGAACACCATATAAATTTATAATAGTTTCAAAAAGGTGCTTTTGGTTTATTTCTCATTTGCCCTATGTTCGGTTACTGAGAAATTGTAGGAAATCTTACTATGCTGACACGGACTATGCCCGTTTTAGAATGCAATCAATGAAGCAATAAGAGAAACCTCCTAAGAGATGTTCGGGAACTGGAATCGAACAGGTGTTCCCCTTATATAACAATCGTGGGTGGGCTGTTTGAGAGAATATGTTGTGTTGGAGGTCAAGTAGAGGCCATAATCTGATCCAGAGTAGGGTAGCTTTCCTTGGAGCGATTGGCGTGTAGGAATTCCTTTAAGGGTTCTGTTCAATGCGTAGTTTGCACAGTGAATTGTAACCTGACTGAGGAGAATTTGGTGAAGCATACATAATTCATCACTAGTTATATTTCTTCCCTAGCCTGCATTCTTTATGTTGTTTGCAGCTCTGAAGTTTATCCTGACTGAGGAAAATTTCGCGAAGCATGCATAATTTATCACTAGTTGTTGGTACATCGCTTCAGTAGTTTGTATTCTTTGGCGTACGTCTCTTTGGTATGTACCTAGTCTTGCAGTTGCTTTGCTGGCATGTCAGAGTAGGAAAATCGGTAGTGGAAGGGATTTAGTCTCATGGAGAGCTGTGACTTCTTCCTTTCTATCGTAGCTGAATAATAGAAAGGTGAAATATGTGGGAGTTTTCTTCAAGGATTTCCCAAAGCCTAGTTTTTGGATTTCAATGCATCCCTACAATGTAATTGCTTCTCTGCTGGACATGTTTGATCTGTTAACTTTCTGACTAAAATTCGGGTAGTTTTGTAATAGACTTGTTTTTTATTGTGAAGAAATGGCTGCTAAGGTTGATGCCACAATGGTTGGCGTTTATAACGTCTCTTAAATCACATATTTAATCAATAACTGCTAGAACATTTGAGGTCTACCTTGCATCTAAGAGTTCTGTAGGACCACATATCATCAAGGTACAAAAGATGGTGGATCTTTATATTCAGGTAAAATTGCATTGGGGTGAAACTACTTGATTTACTGGTATTCAATTGGAATTCTTACTTACTAACGACGCGCTTTCCTGTTGTGACGGGAAGCTAAGAAGTTCACACAGCCATACTCCAATCAGGTCATGACTCTACCAAAACCTTATTGTGACGAAGTGTTTGCTGCCACAAAGCCCTATACAAAAAACAATAATTCGCTGTCAAAAGTTCCTTAAATCCTTAACATTATTATACCTCTGGCAGATATCAATTTTACCACGCTATCAAGTATTTTGATTTAAGCTCTTTCTTTCTAGAGATTGATGGAATAACGCAAGTGAACGTAATGATCTTAATAGAATAACTCACTTGAAGCGTAATGATCTTGCATACCACTGCATTATGCCTGTAATAGGCCCTGTATTGTTGGAATATGCTGCACTATGTGTACCGTTTTGGCTTCTTTAGTGGTCTGAAGATTTTGAGTCTTCTGGTTAGTCACTAAGATTTCTTATATGATAATTATTATTATTTTAGAATTTAAAAAATTAAGAAAAAGTTGAATTATTTATTATATTTTATATGAGAATTTAGAAAAATTATAATGATGAGATGAGAATTTTATGTTTGAGATAAAAAATCTTGATGGCCAAACGGAACTGATTGAAGAAGAGGGCATGGTGTTTGAGAAATAAATTTGGGAGGTGATACCGAGGAGTTGAAATTATAGTTCCATGGACATTGGTCCATGTTGTTATTGTCACGACAAATAAATAAGCTGAAGGAAGGAGACAGCCCAATTTAAGGGCCAGAACAATCCGGTTTCATAGCCGAGTAACATCATGGCCCACTTAGAAATGACGACAACGGGCCACCTCGCTTAAGTTCTGACTCGGCTTATGTCATTCGGCTAGCGTTTTTATTTTTTATTTTTTTTAAATTAAAAATTTTTATTTTTAAGTTTCTCTGGGCAAAGACTTTTACTTAATTCAGATTGAAACATAATGGACAATTTTTTACAGGACATCATGCTATAAATTTCTAAAAAAAAAAAAAAAGAATTAGTTGTGTACAACATAAACATCTTTTGAATGGGAAATGAAGTTGTGGTATTTTTAAATTTATAATTCTCAATCACAATGTATCATGTCTTAAGTGATATTTTCAGCAAGTGGCTGACACATAAAATCAAATTAAGGTTGAAGATTAGTACTATTCGATTTCCAAATTTCATTCAAACTAATGGAGGCAAGAGTAGGGTTGAGCACCACCAGTTTCAAAGTTGAAGTATCCTACTTCTAACTCTGATTCTTTTAGTCTCCAATCCAACTTCGACTTGTCGGAGTCAAGTTGAATTTAGACTTTTTTCTTAACTCATTTGAAATTTTAATTTGGCAATATTGAGTTCTCACTAATGGAATTTAGATTTTACATATTTAAGTTTTTTTTTTTAAAAAAGTAGTTTTTCAAATTTCAAATTTATTAAACGTAACCAAAATTGTAATTACATATTATAAACTTATACTATAGTTTTAATTACATGTTATTATATTATTTTCTAACTTATTTGTAATTTAATTATATACTAGACTTAGTATTAAATGTTATTATACATTAGTATTATATGTTACTAGACATTGGTGCTTATACATTAGTAGTACATGTTACTATAGATTGATTACTATGCTTGACTATTACATGTTATTATAAATTTATACATTAGTGTTTATACACGATACATTAGTATTAAATGTTATTATATATTAATGTTTATACATTAGTATTATATATTATTATATTTTAATTATTATACATTAGTATTACATGTTATTATATATTAGTGTTACATGGTAGTAATATTATAGTATTTACATATACTAAAATATTATTAGTCAATTTAATCAATTTATATTTAGTATAAGTATATTATTTTATAATAATTTGTTCATACTAGTATATTATTTTTATTTTTTTGATAAGTATATTAGTATATTATTGAATTTAACTAACTATATAAGTTATAGTTATATAATATATATATGATTACTATATGAAACATACATATATATATATATATTTATAATATATTTTTATAAAATATGTACAGTATCGGAGTTGAAGTTGGACAATCAAATCTAAGTCGGTACCACTGACTTTAGCTTATTGAAGTCGGTGTTGAAATTAGATTTTTAGATTTGTATTCAGTCTAGATAAGAGAGTTATTTTTTAGTCAAATATAATTTAATAAATATATGTGGTGAAATTAATGATTTTATTTGATCGTTTTTTATTAAAGAATCTTTTTATCTATTGAATGGATTAAATTATTGTTTAAAAGTTTGCAATGTGCGAAGCCCATAGGCACACAAAGTGGAGAAATGGAGGTTGGTTCAGGCAGACAGCTCACCCCTCACATGAACCAACGTGGCTTATGTGGGTCCCATCCTAAATTATCCAATGTGTGATTAGTCAGATTCCATGTGCTACAATTCATGGGACATTTTCAGATCTTGAAATTATGGTTTGTAAAATAATTAAGTCGTCATTGACTTTTCGTTCTTTTTAAAAAAAAAAAAAAAAAAAGAAGATGATGATAATATTAATAATTAATATATGCAAATGCAACTTCTAAACTCTTTCGTTTCCAACTTGATTTGTAGGTCCAACAGCACAATTAGTGTCGTACCACGTCTACACATCGGATTATTCCAAAGGGAGGCACAGCCACTGCTCCCTGAGAGCTACCGTCCGTATAAAAATGTATTTTTTAAAATATATATATTTTTTAAAATTTTTAATATCATTAAAAAATATTTTATTAATTATAAAATAAAAAAATAAAAAATAATTAGGCAGCAGGAACTCCTAGCCAGAGGCCCAGAGCCGGAAGCGATGGATTTAGTATTTTCTAATTCCAAAATATAAAATAGCCTCCGTATAATTATGCTATCAGGTAATTTTTATGCATGTGGAAAGAATAATATGTAAAATGGGTCTTTTGATATTTATCGAGAAGAAATAATACTTATTATTTTCATATTATACGTCAATATGTGATTTATTATTTATATCTTTTTATTTAAATACACATATTGATATGTAAATATACACGTATTTAAATATGCATATTTATATATTAATACGTGTGTATTTAAATAAAAGAATACAAATGATAAATCACATATTTATGTGTGATGTAGAAAATAATTAGTAGATTTATTTTTTATTTAAAATTTATTATTAATTATATGAGTATCTTGAACACCCTTCCTATATCTCTTCTAATTCAATATTCCAGTGATCTAAGAGATCTAACCCAAAATAGTTATTTTTTTTTTTTCACTTTTCAAAATTTGTTTCCCAAATTAAATGATTGGAATTTTGGCATGTAAGATATTTTTCTGCAGTATATTAAATATTATGAGTATTATGTTGGTAAAAGTAATAGACATTGACTCGGTAAAAGTATATCTTAAAAATTCTTAAAAAAATAATTTTCACTTCTAAAGCTCTATAAAATTCATTCTCCGCATTAATAAATCCACTTTATGTGAACATCTTATTTTTGATAATTAATTAAGTAATTTAATCCATTTATTCCTAATAAAAAAAAATCTTTACAGAATACAAATTTAAAAAAAATGTTACAATGATCAGAAATCTTGACGAGGGCTACGCTGCTAGCGATTGTGGAACATCGAGCTTTTATATTTTATTTTGTATTTATTTAATTTTTTATTTTTTGGTGGTTGAGGGACCACATGCCACGTCATTTATGCACTTCAAGGTTTATAACTTTATTACCAATTTGACTTGTCTTCCGAGCAGATAGACATATATGATGTATCCGGGGTAGGGGCGCATATGAAGAGTCAATGATCCAATAATTGAGGGTGTCGTTTACGCAATTCAAAATGGGAGAAATAATATAATTATAAAAAGATTTTATAAAAATAAATTTATAAATTAATATAATTTTATATAATATGTTATATATATTTTAATAAAAATAAATTTATAATCTAACATATTATTTAAATTACGTTAATTTGTAAATTTATTTTTATAAAATTTTATTTTACTAAATCATTTTCTTTTTATAAAGATGGCCATCTCTATGGATTATGACCCTATTCTATCTTTTAATTTTATAACACTTTTCTTTGATAAACTCTTCGATTAGACCATTTACAAGGTTATAAGAATAAACGCATAATCAACGGATTGGTAAGGATTGGAGACAATTTATGAGTAATTCCTTAAGATAAATTCATTTCAATATATTTGTAAGATACGTTAAAGTGTTATCACAAAGAAATAAAAAAAAAAAAAATGTAAAAGCCACAAGAAAACGAAGCTATCGATGAAGCATTTTTCCTTTGATTCACCAAATAACCAAACATTCTCAATTTTATTTTCTTTTTGGTTTTCTCCAATTTCATAATCCTAATAGATAACCAAAACTAAAAGAAATAAGCTCATATATAACATTTTTGAAATGGAGAATTTTAATTATATAATGGAAATATATTTGGATTAACATTTTGCAGGAGGATGGAATATATAAATTAATATTATTTAAAAAATAAAAAAAAAAAGAACAAAAAAGAAGAAGAAGAAAGAAAGCCGGCCGAAACGGCTCAATTTGTTTGGAGGGAGCAGAGCCAAAGCATAAGGGACAGGGACTGCCTCACCACTCCGTGTCTCGTTCTCTCTCTCTCTCTCTCTCTCCATAAGACTGGTCAGAGAATTTTTATAGGAAGAAGCACAGAGCGAAGAACGAAAAATCCACAACAGACGCGGAAAGCGAATCGTCCAAGGAATCAAATCAAAAATCAACACCTATTACAGTCTTATTCACATCTATACATATATAAATATAGAAACCCTCCGTCCCTCCCTTCCTGCGTGTGCGTGCGAGTCTGGCTTTTGATTCTTTCTTCTTATTCTTGTGCCCTAGATCTTGATAAACCATTGGCCTATAGCTTCCGATTCCTGATCTTTTTATTTTCGCTCCTGATTTGCGTGGTTTTCGGGTCTTTCTCAGCTCGATTCAGCTCTATATCTTTCCAGGTATTCTAGATATTCCGTTTCATCCCATTGTTTTTCTTGTTAGAGACGGATGGGGAGGTTTCGCTGCCTACTTTTATTTTTTAATTTATAATTTGGACGTTCTCGTGATTAGCTTTTACGAATTTTCTTGGGAACCAATCTGTGGATATGCATTATTTGGGGGGTTGACTATTAGTGAGATGGAGTGTGCATTTGGGATTGCGATTTCGTGGGATTTGAGCGAGTCTTGAATTTTGGGTAGGTTAGAACTGTTTGTGCGTTGGATGTGGGCTTGACTGATTTTAATTCAAAGCTTTGGTTTTTGTTATTTACTTATATTATTTTTTAATTAGGAATATTGGTTGGTTTAAGTCGTTGGGCTGCTTCACAACTTTGAGTTTGAAGGATCTGTTTATTAAGCGTTTCATTCTAGTTTCCTCGTTTATATTTTTGATTAATGTTTTCCTTTCTTTTATTCTATTATAACTACAAGATCGCTGTTTTGCTTGTCTTTATTTTTCTGAATTTTCATCTAGAATTGTTTAGAGTGTATGCGCTCCTGCCCTGTTAGGTTAATGAGAAAAGGTAATAAAAGAGAGGAACAAAAAGAGAGAATATGTTTCGGTCTCGAATATGGGGTTTTTGATATGGTCCCGCCGGGCTGAGTCTGTGATGGTTTATTAGCCCAGGTGCTTTATCTTATCATTGTCATATCTTTTTCCTGCATGAATTATGTGTAAACCTATTTTTTCTCATATGATTTTATTTTACATGAGCTTGTGGTCTGAATTTTCAAACGAGTAGACTCTTGCAGTGTTTAAGCATTTATCAAGATTATCTGGCCTGCTAATGGGTTTTCTCTCTGATTTCAGATTCCTCAATACCAATACGTCCAGGATTCACTAATAGGTTATTAAATACTAATTCCATAAGGAAAGAATGTTGTGATGAAGGGGAATGAAGGACAAGATTGACATCACTTGGATATGAAGTGGTGATGCATTTAATCTAGATGAAGACAGGTCAAGGGTGGCGTGGAGGCACGGGTGATATGCAGATCTTGCCTGGGCCTCGCCATCGTCCTCCCATGAAGAGGCCTACGTGGATTATTATCTTGGTTTCATTGGTCACGGTATTTCTAATTTGTGCTTATATGTATCCGCCTCAAAGCAGTGCTGCATGTTATGTATTTTCTTCTAGAGGCTGTGAGGCTATTTCAAATTGGCTTCCACCTGCTCCTGCACGGGAATTAACCGATCAAGAACTTGCATCTCGTGCTGTGATTAGAGATATTCTGAATACACCTCCCACTAAATCTGAAAAATCTAAAGTTGCCTTCATGTTCTTGACTCCGGGTTCATTGCCTTTTGAGAAGCTGTGGGAGAAGTTTTTCCATGTAAGTTTCTGTTTTATCTTGGTTCTTTTAAATTGTTTGTGGGCTTAATACAAAGACGTGCTTCTTGATTATGACTTTTTTCCTTACTTCTGTCCCGACCATGGATATTGTGCTTAAAGCTTGATATTATACTTCTGTCATAAATTGCTTTCATAAGCTTTGCTTTTACAAGTAATGCAGTCTCATTAAAAAATGTAGAAGGGCATGACCGTAGTACACAGGAACTATTGTTTTAAAAAACTACTGAACTGCAAATATTAAATTCACTTTGTGTTTTGATCCTGATTCCTGACTTGCACCTAAGTGATGGAGTTTTGTACTTGTGTTTTTTTAGACTTTTTAATTTATGCACTTATAAAAAATATTTTTGAATTTATGCATGGTAAATATGTCCTAGTTACTTGTTATGCTATCATTTGCCCTTATAAAGAGCTAGTCTATTTATAATAATTGTGAGATTCATCTCTCTGAACACTGTTTCATGCATATAAAACCTATCTTATTGCTGTTAAGTTCGTATATTTAATTTAGTTATATGCATGTAAAATCTATCTCATTGTTGGCAAGTTTATATATTTAAAGAAGCTTTTCCATATTTTTTGGCAGGGTCATGAAGGCAAATTCTCTGTTTATGTGCACGCATCTAAGGAAAAACCAGTACATTTGAGCCGTTATTTTGTTAATCAAGACATTCACAGTGATCAGGTTGAAAATCTTGCTTTCTGAATGTGATCTAAATTTATATTCCTTAGATGGAAGTATGCCTTTGAAGAAAAAAACTATGAAAGTCATTTTTGTTGCAATCATTTTATTACTTTGTTTTTTTTTTTTTTGTCGGTAAACAAAATTTTATTGATAATAATAAGGATAGGCAATAACCCGAGTATATGGGATATATATAAGAGCATCACCTATGCTTGATGATTTAGTGTATACAAGAAATTTATGTAAGTTCATACCAATAAAATCTATTACAAAAGCCCAAAGTAATAAAATATTAAAAAATAAAGTTCTAATCCCATCCATTGACCATCTATGATCTATAAAACTTCTCTCATTCCTCTCCCTTCAAATGCACCCCCATAGGCATATTAGAACCATATTCAAAACTGTTGCGATCTATGAGTTGCCCTGAAGGCCTCTCCAAAAAGCTAGAAGATCGATCACTCGTTTCAGAATCACCTAAGCTAGTCCCATCCCAGCAAAGATTTCATTTCGTAAGGTTGTGGCAATCTCACGATGAAGTAGTAGATTTTCAACATACTTCCCACTCTTTTTGCAGTATAACACCAATCCATGACAATGATTCGACGTTTCTTTAAATTATCTAAGGGGAGGATCTTCCTCAAGGAAGCCATTCATACATGAATATTGCATTTAGAGGAGCCTTAGTCTTCTATATACTCTTCCACAATAATGGACTTGTGTTATATGTAGTAAGGGTTTGGTAGATTGAGCGAATGGTGAACTTCCCTTTCCTAGCAGGACGCCAAGAAATCTTATCTTAAACTTCCCTCATTCCAATAGAATACATAAGATTTTAGACTCCGAGAAAGGAGTCAACTTCTTAATCTTGAGCATCTCTAGAGAATGTAATATTCCATTTTATACTTTGTTATGTTATGTTAATGTGGGACAAAAGAGTGGTGGAGTTGGTTGAGGAATGTGTTGGGAAATTTTTCGGTTGCCAGTTGCTTTGAAAATACGATTGATGGATGGAATGGGCCTTTGTGGGTACTTATGGTCCAAATTTGGATAGTGAGAGGAGGCGACTATGGGAGGAGTTGACGGGTCTTATTTATTTATGGGAGGTGTCGTGGTGCATGGGGGGAGATTTTAATATTGTTCGCTTTCCTAGCAAGTGTTCGGGGACTCATCGCCACTTAGAAGCTATGGAGGAGTTCTCGGAGTTTGTATTTGATTTAGATCTTATGGACCTCCCTCTCCTTGGGGGCGAGTTCACATGGTCTAATGTTCAGGGATTGTCGAGATTGGATAGATTCCTTGTCTCCACGTCATGGGAGGCGTATCTTCATGAACTTTCTCAGAAACGGTTGCCCCGTGTGTGTTCTGACCATTTTCCTATTGTGTTGGATTGTAGAGGTATTATTGGTAGACTCAGACCATTCAAGTTTGAAAATATGTGGTTAGCGGCAAAGGGTTTTGTAGATAAGGTGCGTTCTTGGTGGTCCTTCTATATGTTTACAGGCAATCCCAGTTTCGTTCTACCTTGTAAGCTCAAAGCTTTGAAGCAAGATCTTAAGAAGTGGAATTTGGAATTGTTTGGTAGCATTGACAATCAAAAGAATACCCTTATGGAGGAACTACAAGATTTTGAGGTTAGGGAATTGACGGGAGACCTCTCGGAGGAGGCCCTTGCTAGAAAAAGTGCGGTTGTAACTTATTTGGAGAAGGTGTTATTGATGGACGAGATTTTGTGGCGACAAAAATTCAGGGCCTTTTGGATAAAAGAGGGTGATAAATGTATGAAGTTCTTCCATAAAGTGGCGAATTCACATTGACACAGCAACACTTTTGAGACACTCCACTCAGGTACTCAAGTGCTTTCATCCTCTAATGATTTGGAAAACCATATTGTGCAGCATTTTGAGAACCTCCTTTCAAAACTGGTATGCTTGAAGCCAAAACTTGATGGCTTGTCTTTCGAGTCTATTGATTCACAAAGTGCAAATGATTTGTAAAGGGAGTTTGAGGAAGATGAGGTGTTTAAGGTTATTCGTAGCATGGTGAAGGACAAGGCACCAGGCCCAGATGGATTCTTGATGGGTTTCTTCTAGGTTTGTGGGGATGCAGTTAAATGTGATATTATGCAGGTCTTTGCAAAGTTCTACTCTTTCCATAAATTTGAGAAAAACCTCAATGCGACGTTCATTGCTCTTATTCCAAATAAACATGGGGCTAAGGTAGTTGAAGATTTTTTTCCCCATAAGCCTTGTGAGTGGAGTCTACAAAATAATCTCCAAGGTCCTGGCAAATAGGCTTAGCTCGATGATGGAACATATTATATCTAAGCCCCAAAACGCCTTCATTAGGGGGAGACAGATTCTGGATTTGGTGCTTATTGCCAATGAGTGCTTGGATCATAGGTTGCGGGAAGGCGTTCCAGGTATTCTTTGCAAGTTTGATATGGAAAAAGCTTATGACCATGTGAACTGAGATTTCCTTCTTTACTTGCTCAGTAGGTGTGGTTTTGGTGACAGGTGGATTTCATGGATCCGCTATTGTATATCTACTATCCATTTTTCAGTGTTAGTTAATGGCACTCCTGCTGGATTCTTTAACAACTCACATGGTTTGAGGCATGGGGATTTCTTGTCACCTCTCTTGTTTGTCATTGTTATGAAGGCACTTGGTCAGTTGGTGAAGGTTGCTGTTGGCGGAGGTTATTTATCCGGTTTTTCGCTCGGTAATGGCACAAATGGACCTACTTCACTCTCTCATCTCTTATTTGTAGATGATACTCTCTTATTTTGTGATGCGGATTCTGGTCAGATTCAATCTCTGCGAGCTCTCTTGCTATGCTTTGAAGCAGTGTCGGGGCTCAAGGTTAATCCTAGCAAATCCAAGATGGTTGCGGTGGGTGCGGTGCCTAATATTAACAGCTTGGCACGCTTGTTGGATTGCAAAGTGTCTTCCTTGCCTATGAAATATTTGGGTCTCTCACTGGGGGCCAATTTTAAGGCTTGAGCCAGTTGGGATGGGGTGGTGGAGAAAGTTGAGAGGAAGCTTGCTGGGTGAAAACGGATGAATCTATTGAAAGGGGGGCTACTTACTTTAATTAAGAGTTATTTAACCAATTTTTCCACTTTTTTCCTTTCACTCTTTCCTTTGCTTGCATGGATGGTGACTAGAATTGAGAGATTATTCCGAGCTTTTCTGTGGGGCGGAATGAGGGAGGAAACAAAATTCCATCTAGTTAACTGGAACAAGGTTTGTTTTCCTATTCCGAATGGAGGCTCGGGGATATGCAATTTGCGAACGTTTAATAAAGTTTTATTGGGTAAATGGTTATGGAGGTACCACTTAGATGGGAACACACCATGGAAGGAGATTATTGATTCTAGACATGGGAGCGCATGGGGAGGCTGGTGTTCCAAGGAAGTAAGGGGGAGACATGGTGTGGGCTTATGGAAATTTATTAAGAGGGGTTGGCAGGGTTTCGAAAGTCACTTATGATTTGTGGTGAGAGATGGTTCCAGAATTAGGTTTTGGCATGATGTTTGGTGTGTAGAGTGCGCGCTATACAGGGCATTTCTAGCACTCTATAGTATTACAGCTAACAGAGAGGCCTCTGTTGCAGATATGCGGGTATTCTCCCATGGATCTTATCAGTGGAATATTCTTTTTAACAGAAATATTCACGATTGGGAACTGCAGGCTGTGTCTGATTTCCTCAGGTTGCTCTATTCCATGGGAAATAATACTGCTCAAGAGGATAGGTTGCAATGGAAGGCTAATGGTAGTAAAAAATGTATAGTTAGGACCTACTACAAGATTTTGTCAACCCACGGCCATGTTTCATTTCCATGGAAGAGGATTTGGAGATCATGGAGCCTCCTACTAAGGTAGTTTTTTTTCGTATGGATTGCCTCTCTTGGGAAAATCTTGACTACGGTCAATCTAAAAAAGAGGGGAATCATAGTGATGGATTGGTGCTATCTGTGCAAAAAAAGGGAGAATCTGTTGATCACTTACTATTGCATTGTGAGGTCACGAGGGGGCTATGGAATGAGATTTTTAGAAGAATGGATATTGCTTCGGTAATACCTCCGCAGGTGGTGGAATTATTGGCTTGTTGGAAGGAGCTTCAAGGTTGTCCCCAAGTGACGGCAGTGTGTAAGATGATCCCGTTGTGTATCATGTGGTGTACATGGTCGGAAAGGAATGAGAGATGCTTTGAAGATAGGGAACGCACAATGGAGGAGCTTCAGAATTTTTTTATGCGCACTTTAATGTTGTGGTTTTCAGCCATTGTACTTGATGGAAATAATTTCTAGGACTTTCTTTCCTTAGTTAGAATGTAATTAGGTGTTCTTTTGTATACTTCTTGTATACACGGATTATGCCTATTTCATTCATACATTTCATTCATATGAATAAAAAAAAAATATAGTACATATATATTTTTTTGATTGGTAATCAAGAAGTTTTATTCATAATAATAAGCAAAGCCCAGGTAGATAGGGAGTGTACTTGAGAAATACCTAACTAGAGTTTACAACTGAAAGAAGAAAGTCATGGACATTTAGTCCGTTACAGACAATGATCCCTACCCAAGAAAACAATGTTTTAAAGAAGAGAACTTTCAGCTCCTCCATCGTTCTCACATGGTCTTCAAAATCTCTTATCATTTCGCTCTCGCCAGATACACCAACACATACATATGGGAACCATTTTCCATATTGCTGCAACTTGTGAATCTCCACGAAGGCCTCTCCAGCATGCTAGAAAATCCACCAATCTACGGGCCATGACCCACTAGTACATATATTTACTCTATGGTTGTTCCACTGTGGAAATAGAAAACATTGCTCCTTGAAGAAACACCAGGTCTTCAATTTGTTTTAATATCTCCCATGGTTGTTATATCAATTTTCCTTTTATGGTGTCCAACAATAATGGGCAAGGATATTTCCCTGTTCGCTTGATTGGTTTACACGTTTAATTACTAATTTTGCTGGGCAGTCCCTGGTCACTCTAGTTGAAACATATCATATGGGGTAACAAGATAGAATTAAATTTGACTTATCGAGAAGTTTCATTCGTATGAATAAAATCTACTTATTACTTATAAAAAAAAATATATAATAATCTTTTATTTATTAATGTAGATCTAGGAAATTAATGAGCATAAATATGGTCCATATGGATATTGGTATAAAAAATCTAAAGAATTGCACGATATTTTATTCATTAATGTATATCTAGGAAATTAGTGTGCATAAATATGGATATTGGTATAAAAAAATATAAAGAATCTCACGATCTTTTATTCATTAATCTGATATAGGAATTTAGTGAGTATATGCATGGAGATTGGTATGAGAAATCTTAATAAAAATGAGGATATAGCCCGTAAAATCTATACATGTCTGGGAGTTTCCAAGAAGCTTTGGGTACACTTAGTGAAATAAGAAGGTCCATTCAATTTTGAATATGCTCAGAAATTCTATAAATATTCATTTTTGGTAGGTCAGAAACCCCATAAATTTTTTTGGTGAGTCAGGAATTCCTTATATATACAGGAACATTGATGTTAGATATGAGATGGATTCATTGTTAAAAGTACCCAAACTACATATGAGCACAATCTAACATGCACTGACTCATTAATGGTGAAATTACTGTTGTTGTCTGTTCTTCACAATTTGCATAAACATGGTTCAATTCTTCTTGCAGTTACAGTATACGTTTTTTATTTTTATTCTTTCAAGCTGAAAAGTTATGCACTTGTAATTGTCGGTAAAACTAATTAATGCTGTTTTGGTCGATAATTCTTTTTAATAGGTAATTTATAAATAAAAACTATTTTTATAGGTAATTATTTTTTACATGGTAATCATTTGTAAAAATCATATATTGCTTGTCCGTGGGGATTTTCATGATATTAATTTGTGATTATTAATTTGGTTCTGTTAGTTGTTTGATCAGTGCAAGGAAAAATTAATAATATTAGCCGCTGATAATTTTTGCAGGTCATATGGGGAAAAATTTCGATGGTTGATGCAGAGAGACGATTATTGGCACATGCTCTCAAGGATCCTGCTAACCAGCATTTTGTTTTACTTTCTGATAGGTGATGAGATTGTATGATTACTTGGAGTTCTTTTTCTCTAAATTGTACATACTTTCTAATATAAGTTTCTTCACTCTTTCTGGCATTGCAGTTGTGTACCGTTGCACAATTTTGACTATATCTACAACTATCTGATGCATACAAATCTCAGCTTTGTTGACTGGTAATTCTTCTTGTAGAATGGCCTATTATAAGGATAGAGTAAGCATTGCAAGTTTTCATGTTGTGGAATTTCAAGTCAGCATTGTGTCATTCAAATTTGAAATTCATCATTTTTGGAATTGACTTGGATCAAGACTTCTCCTTGTTGATGCACTACATTTTCTTTTCCTCTTCTTTATTCCCCAGCTTTAAGGATCCTGGTCCACATGGAAATGGCCGGTATTCAGAACACATGTTGCCTGAAATTGAGAAGAAAGACTTTAGAAAGGGTGCTCAGGTATATTTTCGCTAAGATAATGATGAGGTTGGGAATGTAGTTCATGCAAAATACTCGATGCTTATATATTGCTGAGGACAGTTACTTGTAGAAACCATGCAGCTAGGATGCTAGTCTGAGCCCTTTTTTAGATGAGTACAAATTGAATAAGAACTGATCTCCATCTCCCCATAGCCTTTTTTCAATATCTTATTCGAGGATGTACTATCAGAGCGACCATGCAAGTTAGAAATGGGGCTTCATTAGATCTTTTTATACTTAAACAAAATTACCTAACTATTGTAATCCCTCTCTGTTGGCTGGTTTTTTCGAGATGGTGGTGGTTGAAGTCAAACCAATGATTATAGGGTATCAGTGGTGATGCAGTTGTAAAGAGCTTTGCCCTTTTTACAATACAGTTAGGACAGGGTTCATAAGGGTCTTTGGCTATATGAAGTTTTTTTCCCCCTAAAGATTTTTTTTTTTTTTTACTTGTATATATATAAATAAAAGATATACCAGGATGCAGCACCTTTAATTGAACCTCTTTCAGTAATAATTCTGTGTTTTCTTTCAGTGGTTCTCAATGAAGAGGCAGCATGCTGTGATAGTTATGGCTGATAATCTATACTACTCCAAATTTCGTGATTACTGCAAGGTGAAATTCATGACACTTCTATCTTCTTCATGGTTTCTGAAAATATGATATTTCTATTTGGGCTTTCTGATAATCTTTTATGTTAATGGAGACATACAAGTGTCTTGTCATCTGCAATATTTTTTCTTCGATGCTTGTTCATATCATGCCATTTACTTCATGTTATTCCTCATGCATATTTTGATCATACAATGCAATTTTTAAATTTGGATTGTCTATTGGTTCAAGATTGTGATAGTCATCATCGCCATCCTCTTTTTTCACCACTTCATGGAGATATATCTTTTCATTTTATTGCTTGTAAGTTATTTGCTTATATTATTACAACTGTACGCATCTGTGCTTGGGAAAAAGTTTGACAAGTAGGTACAAAAGAGATTCTTGGCACATCATGAGTACTTTTGCTCTATATTTGACCTCGACTTAATTCATGTGGACTTATTTTCATTTGTTGGATGTTTAGCATTAATTTTATATAACTATTGTGCAAGGATTTTTTTTTTTTATATGTCGGGGAACCTCTTCAAGGTAGGGCCCTTCGAACCCACCCTTATAGAATAAACCCTGGTCCCGTGCACCGTACGCTCGAAAGTTTTCCTACATGGAACTGGTTAAATCATTAGCTTTTCACCAGGGGATGTGGCCCCCATAGATTGTTTGCACCTATGAGGTGTTGAACCTTGGACCTTAAGGGGAGTGATACCCTAAGACCAAGACCAAGGCCTTCACCACTTGGACCAACCCCTTGGGGTTATTGTGCAAGGATTGTTACCTAATGGGATTTGTGGGGACGCTGTTCTCGGACACGCGGTGCCAATAAAATAAAAAAAAAGGATTGTTACCTAATGATAAAAGTGATTGTCAAGCTTTCCCTTGCTCTCTGTAACAAAGTGTTATTTCATCTCCATACTCCATCTAATGTTGAAGGTCTGGTCTTCAACCCGTTATAGTTTATGGGATCCTCCCCTTGGTTGTTCTAGTTAGCGATCCCCTTGGTTGTTCTACATAAGCATATCATAGCTATATGGTTAACATTTGGGAAACTGAGTGGGGCGCAACAATGACTTGTATGTTTACCCAGTCAATGACTGAACTGTGTAAAGATACCTGAATCATAGCCCGTTATTACTGGTTCAAAACATTCTAGGGAGATTACTTTGTTTTAGATGGTGGTCTCCTATGCATTTGATGTTTCCATCAATAGGTACTAATGTCAGTGTTATTGATCACTACAGCCAGGTTTGGAGGGGCGTAATTGCATTGCTGATGAACATTACCTGCCAACATTTTTCCATGTGAGAATCTCTGTCCACATTCCATCTTGAGCTTTTACTTATTATCAGCATCGTTGACTGAACCTATTGAAAATGTTTCCAGATTGTCGATCCTGGTGGAATTGCCAATTGGTCAGTCACACATGTTGATTGGTCTGAGAGAAAGTGGCACCCAAAATCATACAAGGCTCGTGATATTACCAAACAGCTTGTGAAGAATATTACGGTATGATTCTACTTGATCAAAGAAATTTGTTCTCATGGCACTTTTGTACTCATTGGGAAAGTCAATGGAGATGAACTGAATTCCCCAGGGAATAATATCTCACAAAAAAAAAAATATTCCTTCGGCAGTTCAGTTCATATCCATTTAGAATCCACCCCCGTTCATCCTGCTACCTATAATTATGTGTCCTGGTGTTGAAACACACCATCATCTTCTCAAAACTGTCCCCTCCTCAAATTTGAAAAGAAATGAAAACGGGAAAGAGGATAGATATTTTTTTGATTCGCTGCTGCTTTAAATTTGAAATATTAACTGTGCCGTTCACGATTTAAAATGATGAAACTGGTGAGTAATGATCTCATGAAATTGGTAAAGTTGGCGTCATTGTGCACCAATTTTACTTTGCCTTTACCAAGTTGAGCATATCATTTAGAAGCTGTTGCTATTTCAATGTAATTTCATGGATTGTAATGACACTTTGAACGTTGTTATATCTGCAGTCAATTGATGTAAGCGTTCATGTTACCAGCGATGAGAAGGTATGCTTTTTATAACGAACCCTGATTCAATCTTTCGGACGTGCAATGGATAGGCAGTATTTGAAAAAATTTCCTTTCCTTGGGCTTCTACAGAAGGAAGTGCAAAAGTGGCCTTGCCTATGGAATGGCGAACAACGGCCGTGCTACTTATTTGCCAGGAAATTTTATCCAGAAGCTCAGGATAACTTGTTGCTGCTTTTCTCCAATTATACAACAATTTGAGCAAGATATTTTTTACTCCTTAAATTCTTTGGTCGAATCAGTTGTTGCTTTCGACCCTTTGCTCGATCTTTGGTTCCCACGTAGCTTTTGAAGTTGTAAATTGCCACATTATTAGGTTTGAATGATCGGAAGCACAATTCTCAAGTGCGAGGGCAACTGGCATAGCAATTAGGGTGACCTGAGTTGGCAGGAGGCTAACAGATTGTTAGTGTCACTTCCTTGGGGATGGGTGTATTGTTTATTTTTTTTCCCCTTGTAATTCGGGCTCTACAAATGTTGATCTACTTGCGCTGCAGAAAATTTTGGGGGAATTATTTCTGTGCAATTGTGGTTAATCTTTGTAAAAGGTGATGACAAGGTGAAGTTCTGAATACGAGACATAACTAGAGCCTTGAAATCATACCGAGTTGAAACAGAGAAAGGTTGTGAGTATAAAATTCTAGAATAATATTGTACCAATCAAGATTTGCTGCACCTGTAGGTAGAAAATCTCAGTATATGCGATGTGCTATATGGTATGAACTAACACTAGTATTGATTTGATATTAGAACGGATTAAACATCTCTATGGTCTTCTTCATTCTATATCCACTTTCCACTTAATCCTCGTCTTGTCAGAAGATTAAAATCTTAAGCATCTTTGTATAAACTCGTTATAAAATCCTTATTTTTCCTATTTTTACATGCTTATGGTGGCACCTCAGCTTTATATTTTCATTTGAAATAATTCATATGAAATAAAAGGCTCGAGAACATTAAAAGTTGAACCAGGCCAAATCGGTTTTAATTATTTCTTTTTATTTTTTGAAAAGAATACCTCATGTTCTCATCTCATTCCTTGATCAATTTGGTTACAAGCTTTGTCAGTTACAACTTTCTGTATAATGTCAGGTGAAATGCATTCTATCCAAACTAATTCATTATCAACAAGTAAACCCTTCTTTGCTAAATTATGTGCAACAGAATTACCTTCTCTATGTATAAACTGTAAATTCCACCCATGGTAGGCCCCTATAACAGACCTCAAATCCCCCACCAGTTGCCCTTTCCATGAATCATCCTCTGTATTAGCCATCACTGCATCCACCAGCAACTTTGCATCACCCTCAAAACAAGCATTTGTAACCCTTAACTCCCTGTAAAGTTCTACAGCCCTCCATAAAGCATGGTATTCAGCAACAAATGGTGAAACAACAGCAAATTTATGTCCACTCAAAGAAACTAAAACATCCTCATTGGAATCTCTGATTACCACACACATTCCCATCCTTTGAGCTTTTTGGTCCAAAGCAGCATCAAAATTTACTTTAACTTGGCTCTCCTTTGGCGTTCTCCATTTAGTCTTCTTCATAACCAGTCCATCTCCTTGCCTCTCACGACCTTCTTTTAAATTCACTTCATGGAAACTACTCAAGCCAACCAAAGCTCTCTGAATTACATTAGCTGGGCTTAAGAATTTTCCCTCAAAGACCATTAAATTTCTTTTGCTCCATATTGAGTGCAGTATTGCCACCACACTCTCAATTTCTGCCTCTTCTAGATTACTTAAGAGCCTCCTCCATAATGCTTCAAAATCTTCTATCTCTAAATTCCACTTTTGCACTGGGCTTTTTCTTGCAGTCCATACGTCTGAAATTGCTAGTCAGTTCCATAATGCATGGATAACAAACTCCTCTTGCTTCATACATATAGGACACATAGCTTCTTTCACAATTTTTCTTCTCTTCAAATTCTCCCGGGTTGGAAGGATATTATTTAGAGCCCTCCAAACCATGTGCTTCCATGCTCCTGGAATATTTAAATTACACAGCTTCTTCCAACGACTTGCTTCATCCTTTACACAAGAGAACTATCCCAACTTTTCTGTAGCCTTCTTATTTTCTGCATGATAAGTATATTTCACATAAAATTTCCCATCTCTTGACAGCCTCTAGTATCTTTTATCATCTGCCCCAGTTTTACTAATAAGTAGGGTGCAAATAATCTCAGCTTCTTCAGGACATAATACTTCTTCTATCAATTCTCTCTTCCATTCCCTCTTCTCAGCATCAATTAGTTCACACACACGAGCTTCTGCACTTAATCCTCTGATAGGAGATTGAACTGAGTATGTTGTAGGGGTTGACAGCCATTGTGACCCCTAAATTTTAATTTTCTCTCCATTGCCAACCCTCCATCTTACCCCACTGTTAACCACTTCTTTTACTAACCATAAGCTCCTCCAAATATAAGAAGGCATATATCCCAACTTTGCTTCAGTAAATACAGCTACCTTCAGGTATTTTTCATCAAAGATCCTTGCCACTAGGGAATTCTTCATATTCATTAGTCTCCATCCTTGTTTTGCAAGCATGGCTTTATTAAAATTCTCCATATCACGAAACCCAAGACCCCCCTCCATTTTGGCAACCCCTAATCTCCCCCATTTCCACTAATGAATTCCAGTCTCTCTTTTCCCCTGCCTCCACCAGTACAGAGCCATTAAAGCCTCCAACTCCTCACATAACTTCTTAAGTAGTCTAAATACACTCATTGAGTATGTAGGAATGGCTTGTAAGACAGCCTTGCTCATAATCTCCTTCCCAACTTTTGAAAGGTAGATGTTCTTCCAATTCTAAATCTTTTGCCAAACCCTTTCTTTTATGGATTGAAAATTCATGTACTTGCTCCTACCCACTACTGCTGGAAGCCCTAAATATTTCTCATAGTTATTGCATCCTATAACTCCAATTTCCCTGGTTATCATTTTCTTCATTAGGCATTTTGTATTATTGCTGAAAAAAATAACAGTTTTCTGCTTATTTATTATTTGTCCTGAAGCTGACTCATAAAGATTTAGAATGCCCTCTATCCTTCTCCATTCTCCTATCTGGGCCCTACAAAACACCACACAATCATCAGCAAACATTAGGTGATTTACTTTTGTTCCCCCTCTTGCCACAAATACCCCTTTGATCCTCCCTACTCCCTCAGCCTTATTTAAGAGTTGACTCAAACCTTCAGCACAGATAAGGAATAGATAAGGGGACATGGGATCCCCTTGTCTAATTCCTCTGGATGGATATAATACTCTACCAGGTTGGCCATTGACTAGCACATAGTAGCTGACAAAATTCACACATTCCATAATCAGACTTATTATCTTTACCTCAAACCCCAGCCTTAACAACATAGACTTTAGATAAGTCCACTCAACCCTGTCATAGGTTTTAGCCATATCAAGTTTCACTGCCATACTTCCCACTTCACCCCTCTGATTTGTCTTCATAGAATGTAATAGTTCATATGTAACCATTATGTTATCCGATATTAGTCTCCCTGGGATAAAAACACTCTGGTTACGAGAGATACACCCATCCAAGGCCTCTTTAATTCTATTTGCCAACACCTTTGAAATCAGCTTGTAGATCACGTTACAAAGATTTATAGGTCTAAAGTCCTTCACTGATTGAGGGTCATTTACCTTTGGAATTAAAGCTATAAAGGTATGGTTCAACTTTTTGCATAAGCTTCCACCATTTAAAAAATCCAAAACAGCTTCACAAGTTTCCTTTCCTACCAACTCCCAATGATTCTTATAAAAACCAACCCCAAAACCATCTGGACCAGGTGATTTTAAAGCTGACATTTGCTTTAAAGCCCCTTCAATCTCCTCTTGTGTGAAAACCCTCTCCATCCTCCTCTTTTCTTCACTGATCTTTACCCCTACATTCTGCACACATCTTTCAATCTGTCCCCCATTAGGATTAGCAGACAAGAAAAGCCCATCAAAATAGTTGCTGAAAGCTGATTCTAAATTTTCCTTGCCCATCACCCATCTTCCTTCAACATCTTGAATTCTTCCAATAGCATTTTTCTTCTTCCTTTGACTAGCACAGGAATGAAAATGCCTAGTATTTCTATCCCCTTGGCTTAACCAGTGCTTCTTTGCCCTTATTTTCCACCTCAAATTCTCTTGTTCAAGTAGTAATTCCAGCTTCTTGTAGAGCCTTCAATTGTTTAGCTTTTGCCTTTATCTGCAGCTCACTCTCCTTAACCACATACCTACTCCAGTGGCTTAGAGTTCCCCTACATCCTTCTAACAGCTCTTGGATAACAACCTGAGGTTTCCTACTCCTTCTACCTTTTCCCCATTCTGTTTGTATAAGCTCTTTACACCCCTCCATTTGATCCCAACTAATATCATACCTAAATTGTCTTCCCTTTCGATACCCCATGCTATCATTTTCATCCCTACAATTTAATAATAATGGAGAATGGTCTGAGCACACAACCACCAATACTTCCACTTTGACTATTGAAAAAGAACTAATCCATAAATGGTTTGCCACTGCTCTATCGAGCCTCTCCCTTATGATTGAACCATCTTCACTCCTCTTAAACCAAGTGTACTTATTTCCCACCCATCCTAGATCAGTTAAACTGCAGCTTTCCAACATTTTCCTAAAATCATCCATTTGCTCTTCTCTTCTAGATCTTCTCCCTATTTTTCACTTAATCCTCGTCTTGTCAGAAGATTAAAATCTTAAGCATCTTTGTAGAAACTCGTTATAAAATCCTTATTTTTCCTATTTTTACATGCTTATGGTGGCACCCCTGCCTTATATTTTCATTTGAAATAATTCATATTGAATAAAAGGCTCGAGAATATTAAAAGTTCGGGTGTAATAAAATAGGTAAACCAGTTGAACTAGACCAAATCGGTTTTAATTATTTCTAAACCAATTATTGATATGACCTACTACTTTTTAAATTTTTCATAAAAAAAACTAAACTCATATAAACTTATTCTATACATTTAAAAACATATCTTAACTTATTTACATTTAAACAAATGTTAATGGAATCTACAAAATACTACTATTCATAGATCAGTTGAAATAACTTGAGATCACCTCACCACAAATCACATAATACTACTATGTTAAATATTCTTAATTTAGGGATCACAAATCTCTTTCTGCAAGAAAAAAAAAAATATTTATTTAGTCATTACTCATATTTCAAAGCATCAAATAAGGAAAGACACACAAAATAAATTTTATAATATTATTGTTACTTGTTTAGATCTTTTAGACAATTCTAAATGTTCAATAAAATATTTATTTAGCAATTATATTTATTATTTTAATTCTTTCATAACATAACTAGTCTTTTTGGCGAAAGCAAGGAATTGGTTGTAATGAAAAATGACGCACTTACAATTCTATTTTATAACTATTGTACAATCATGTGTTAAAAACATAACAATTTATAAAAGTAACATCATTTTAAATAAATGTCATCAATTTAACATATGATTGTATAAAAATTATAAAAAAGAATTGTGAGTTTACCATTACTCATTGACAATTGGGGGAAATGTTATAGAGTAATCTAACACTTGCAAGCATTTTGCTGCTTTGCAACTTCAATAATTCTTAGATCTACCTTCCTTTCCCATCCTTCCTTCTTCTTTTTTTTTTTTTTAATTATTTTTTAATTTAAAATCATAAAGTTGAAATAGGAACTTGAAAGAATCTTCACGTCTTCATGCCTCGCATCAAGCTCCAGTTCTGATAGAAAGGGATTAAAAAAAGAGAAAAGTTCCAAAACCTTAGAAAGGCCCGCCTCTTAACCTTGAGCTGCAGAAGCAGATGACTCTCAACATGAATTCAAATCTAGTCGATGTGATTCGGCCAAAGAAAATTGCAACTGTAAAAACATAAAGTGTTCATCCAAAAGATAATACTTTTGGATTTTGTAAATATTTGGATATAGTTTTTGAACTTTGAATTCTTATCCTCTGTAATCTTATCTCAAGTGTACCCAATCAATAAATCTAGGATATCTCTCCTACACAATGTATGGGAGAATTTTTCTATATTCAATTATTTCACATGATATCAGAGTAGAAGTTCTGAATTTAAATCATAATTCTACATTCTACCTTATTTAATTAAATATTTCAAGTATTAGGCTATCCATTGAGAGAGTGTGTTAAGATATAAAATAAATAAAAAAAATCTACATATTCTTATCAACTTAAACTTTTGAGACAAATTATAATTTTACATGATGTCAGAGACAGGTAGCAAACCATACTTTATTAGTCAATGTCCATCTTTTCAGTGAATATATTCATATTCATATACATACATATACATATATACACACGTATATATGGGGTCTGAATGTATCCTCCGTTTATCTTTAAATAGATAAATGATTAATTTTTGAGAAGTAAAATGGTGATCCACGCGTGATCTCCATAGACTTCCAAAGTCTTGGATAGATATGCCGAAGTCTTTCTCCTGCGACTCGAGACTTTGGAAATTAATTATTTTTAGTTGTTGATCCTACTGATCTTATCTGTAGTTAGTCAGCAATCCGCCAAGATATGGGGTCCTACTGATCCAAGCACACGGGCCACGGCCACTGCAATTTTTAAGGGAAATGTATATTCTCTAATTTACATTACTCATTTTGCTACACACGATTAATTTATTATATATATATATATATATATATATATATATATTCCAAACGAAATGAATCCCAAAAACATAAAAAGAAAAATATTAAAATCTTAAATTCCGTATATCATTTTATGTATATGTTTTAATTTTTTTAATAAGCCTTGTGGCGTAGTGCCACATCAATGAAATATAGTGAGTGATATAAATTAGTGAGTATAATAGCATTTTTATTTTTTAAAAGGAAAATGTTAAATGGCCCCTCGTTTTACTTTCTCATTTTGATGTATTTTATTTTTATTTTTTAATGATTAAAAAAGTGATTATTAGTAAATTTATATATTTTTTTTTATTTTTAAATATGTTTAAAAAAGAGGATAAAATTATAGATTGAGCAGCATCACTCTTTTCCTTTTAAAAAAGAAGTAGCAAGAGCCAGAAATTAGACATTCGTGATTTATTTTTTTATTTTTTATTATTATTATTATTTTTATAGGCATAGACCATACCGTTTTCAAAACCAAACCATAGGTCTTTTAGGGTTTGTTTGGATAGAATATCTTAGTATATATGTGAATAGTAGTAGAATAATTTGAATAAAGACGTTTTATTAGATTTTGAGAAATGAGAGAAAAAAATTGAATAAAAATTTTATTTTTTTAAGAAAAATATAACTTTTAAATATTATTTTTATTTTGAAATTTGAAAAAGTATTATTAATTTTTATGTTTTGCTTGTGTTTGGAGAAGTTGTGAATAACTAGACAATGATTACAAGAAAAATTTAAAAATTTAAAATTTAAAATATTTTATATTTGAATAATATTTAAAAAGAAAATATTTAAAAATACTTGAAAATAAATGTGTTGCAACAGAATATAAGAGATAATGCCTTGACTGATTCAAACCCCCTTTAGTCATTCACTCTTATAAACGTTCCATTGAATCAGAAATATCATAGCTCTGGCAAAACAAAACAAAAAAATTTGGAAATGTTATTAGATTTTTTTTTATTGATTAGAAGTGAAATATAATAAATAATTTTTAATAATTAAATATCAATTAAAAATAATAATGATAAAAAGAATGGTAGTAACGTTGCTCTGGTAAATATACATTGTATTTAGGGTGTAATGACATATTTCCTCAATAATATAAGAGATCAGAAAGTTTTCCAAACCAAAATATCACATTATCTGAAAAAATCTTTTTCAATTCAAAGCGACTGTACTTATTAGGTTTGAAAATTAGGGACTGAATCCTCTTCACACGTAACGGTTTGACAACGGAAACTCAGTGGAAGCCGGAAGCAGGACCGGGTCAAGACGTTTTGGGGGCAGGTTAAAATTTTGAACGAGACTTTTTTTTTTTTTTAAATAAAATTAAATAAATTTATTTTTATTTTTACATTATATTTTTATTTAAAAATAACACCTATAATTTTGTAAAGTAAAATTACTAATTAAAATTTTATATCATATTTTCAATTGATAACTAATTTTATTAGAAAATTTTTGATTTAGAGAGAATTTTATTGAATCTGGTTTTATAATATATGCTTTAGACTTTTAGGATCCGTCAGGGACACAACTTTTTTTAAGTATTCTCAATTATTCTCAAATTCAATTTTTCTTTTTTATTTTACAAAATCTAATAAAACATTTTAACTTAAAATTATTTAACTATTATTCATAAATATTTTGAGATATTCTTAGTATCCAAACAAACTTTAAAAATAATTATAATCATTATTGTCAATAAAGTTCTATAAATAACCTATACATTTGGGAAAAAGTGGGTCTTTGCCTCTTGGATTATACAACAATTTTTATAAACAATCAAAAATTATATTTTACTATTTATAAATTTTATATTATATATTAAATTACTAATAACAAAAGAGAAATGTATACTTAAAATGAGAGTATTTGAAAGAATTATTATATGAGATACTTTTAAAACTAATAATAACATAATATCTATTTAATACTTTTGAAGATCTCTCATTAAGTTAATTAATTTTTTTTAATAATTTTTTTTCTTTCTAAAAAATTATATTTATTTATTTATTTATTATTATTATTATTATTTTGACGTTATTCCACTAGGGCGTTAGGCAATTGCCTAACTTGCCTGGAAGAGCCGGTCCTGGCCGGAAGGGGGGTGTTTGCCATAACCCTTTTCATACGGTTTGGGTCAAAGCAACATGTCACTGTCAAACTGAAAGGAATTGGCTTGAAAAAGGTTAGAGAGTAAGTAAAGGAAAACAAAACGTCTTTCCTACATATTACGGAAGTTCATAACAACTCATATCCAAATATCCCTGCACGGGCACAAGCTCTGCAGATCTTTGCAGAGAAAAATGGGTGCTTGTTTTTCTTGCAGATCGTCAGCAGCGTTCAAGAGCATAAGAGTGGTTCACTTCAATGGTTTTGTGGAGGACTTCGAAAACCCAGTTTCAGTTAGCCAAGTCACTGGAAAGCCTCCAAAGCACTTCGTATGCACCCCAGCTCAGCTTCTATCCACTGCCACTGCCTCCAACTATCTAAAACCTGACACCCAACTTGAACCAGGCAAACTCTATTTCTTGCTGCCATACTCAACGTTGCAAGCTGAGATTTCCCCACTGGACCTGGCCTCCATAGCCAAGAGGCTAATCAAGGTAGCAAAAACTAACCGTTCCCAGGCGAAGTCTTCCAGAGCTAGTCCCTCGATAAGTCCATACGGCTCGAGTCCTGTACTGAATTCACCATCTAGAAGTCCTAACCGGTTTGGGGAGCCAGAGGTGAGCATGGTGGCACTAGGTGCTACACAAAGGTCCTCTAGAGCGCGGTCTTGGAAGCCAATATTGGACCCCATTAGAGAGAGGTCGTTCAATCGTACAAGTGAGTCAGATTTGCAAGAAAAGCATTCAGATACAGGGAAATAATATATCACTTGAATTAAGGGGTAGGCTTGTATTATTGTGTAAGATCTTCAAAATGGAAGTAGTTTTTCAGTTATGTAATTGGAAAAATGAAGTTGTATCTCAGCTTGAGATATAGTTTGACTGATATTAAAAATATGGGATTTAAGCACATTTAGACTTGAAAGCAATACAATTCTCAGAGATTTTAATTCATCAATGAGGAATAACATCACTCAAAGGACAGACAGATCATTCTTGTAAAGGATCTCATCTGATTTGTCGTGTAATCCTTTACCAAGGTCTTGTGGAATTTCAACTGCAGCTAGATAATTTCTCTGTACTAACCCTTTAGTTAGATTTTCATGGTGGGTTACTCTTCCCACCCCCCCCCCCCCCCCCCCCAAAAGGGTCTAAATAAACTTGGTAAGGACCAAAGCAATGCATTCATTGGCCACATCAACAAATTGTTGAAAAAGAAGATCTGTATAGTAATGCTTGGAGATGGGACCAAATTCATTTAATCCGGCCACCAAAGGAGGACTTATTATAATCAGATACAAGTGAGGCAGATATCTTGATATTCACAAGGCATATAAAATTCTGTGGATTTTCCACACACAGCTTAAGAGCAGCAACTTGTTCTGAGCTTTTCTTTACACACACACACACACCCACCCCCCCAAATATTTCTGGTGGATTTCTATATCTACTAGTACCTAGAACTTCTTTATTCAATAACACGTGAGGTTTTGTTATTTACGGATTTGATTTACATCATGTTAAAAAACTTATTGGACATCTCCTAATTAAAAAAGGAATGGACAAGATCAAAAGAAAAAACCTATTCATTTTTTTCATTAAAAACAATCTTATTCATTAACTTTTTAACGGGAGATATCCAATGATTTTTTAATAAAAACATAAATGAAATCCAATGTTATTTATAAAGGTGCGGCTGGTCCAGCTACTAAGAATTCTGAGAAATTCATAATACTAACAGTAGCTTGCAAGTAATTAATTTGATGTAGTCTGAACAGTTAAAGGGGCACGACTATTGGCCCTGGTGGTACCCGCTCCTGAATAGGTGAGCAATCCCACCCATTTTCCTTGCTATGAGACACAGTAAAATGCTTAGGAACCCAACTTTCCCCTATTGAGCCTCTCTTTCTCAGTAGCTCCCTCTGTTTTTCCTCAACAGTTCTCTTTGCTTCTCTTGCTTTCTCCCAGTCTTTGCTCAGGATGCACTGGCTCACCTCACACCACACCACAGCTGATTCACTTGGCCGCAATTCCTATTGGCAGAAAGACAATCTCAAATCATGCTCAGTTACACACAAAGACTCGTTGAAATGTATATACACATCCCTGACATGTATATTTTACTTGAAGACAAAACAACTACGTGCCTAACTATTGATTAACAAAATCATTGACGTCTTGATTCGTCCATGCAGTTCTTTTAGTAGCTCAGTACCTCAAAAAATGGCCCAGCTTAGATTATGGTAAGGAGTGAGATTATATATAGATATTTGGGATTATCAATAATTGCGGTAATGCATACTTCTGTTTTTTTTTGTCAAAAAGGTCATATTTTCTTCTCTGATAGAAGTGTTTGTATACAAGTTGTAGTCGTAATGCGCTTGAAATTAAATGGTAAGGCCATTATTTCCTATTATGTTTTATGAAAGGCATACTCAAGACAAAAAGAAAAAAGGGGAAAAGAGAGATAGATGAGGGTTTCACAAGTGAATTACCCTAGGATCCTTGACAATAGTAGCATTCAGCCTTGAAATGACTTCTTTTGCATTGTATATGTCTGTAAATTCCCCACTATTGATGTCCTTCATTCTGACAATTCTGCGATAGGAGACGAAAAGTTAGCATTTTACTATAGAATTGAGTACTCTTTATAGCAAGAAAGGAGAATAAAGACAATTGTACCTATCCCAGTGACCATCAATCTCATAAAGAGTCTTCAACGATGATGACTCAAATATCTTCCCTTTAATAGATCGATGATTTCCTCTGCGCCACATAAAAGAACTGCTCTTGCAACGATACTCAGCTTCCAGACCAGTTTCTTGGCACTGGATCCTGACATTGCCAACCCATTCTGTCCCAGGACCTGGAAGAAATCTGATTGATAGATTTGGCGAATTCATAACATAAGTTTCTCCATGATTTAGTAGCTTCACCTTCCTTTTTCCCTGCAACTCGGCTTCCACCGAAGCACCTATATTGGTTTTTCAAAACATGTAAGTACCTACTGCTTGAAGGAACAGAAACAAAATATATGTCGTAGCCAAAGCAGAATTCAGTCTCAATCTTATCTCCATTAGTCAATGTCATAGACCAGCGCTGTGCACAAGAATCCTAAATTTTTCAAACTAAAAGAGCATATCTGGAATCATTTACAAGATTTCGAAAATTTGGTAAGTGAACTTCAAAACTAGAAAAAGCAGAGAAATATATCCCTACTTGGGCAGTTCTAGTTCTTTTTGGACAATATACTAGAGACTGCTGGATCAACACTAAGGTAAAAATAGCAATAAGAGTATAAAATTGTATCAAACATATCTATCGATCAATACTACCAGAATGTGATCCCATCTACACCCAAAAAACATATAGTGAAAAACCAGAATCTGTTCCTTCTAAAAACCTTCTGTATCGAACTGTCCATAAACAGATCAGGTAGATAGATGCATCACTTAAAGAAATCTTGATCTTGGTGTGGAAGTAGGGGTTGGAAGGGACTACAAAAGAAAGGTGTAAAAAACTCCTGGAAAAACTATAGCTGTAAATTCAAGGTTCATATACTGCTTTCTGCTTGCATCTACAGACAATACACGGGAAAGATAACAGGTAAGTTCCACACATGGACAGTAATTTCCCAATTTTTTACGGCAAATAGTTGGTCCACAATTTCAAAGCCTTCTTCTTCTTTTTTTCAGTTACGAATGAATGGCCATGGTTCAACTTACATCACTTTAAAAAGATGTACTTGCTCAGCATTTTTCAGTTACGAATGAATGGCCATGGTTCAACTTACATCACTTTAAAAAGATGTACTTGCTCAGCAAAAAGTAAAATCATAATAATTATTCTACTGAATTTCATGTACCATGGAATTTGGGGGCAATACGATGACACCAAGTCAATTCGACATTTTCTTCCTCATTGGTTGCATGGAGTGCAGACACTGGTGGGTGATGCGAAACCTGAAAGACAGGACAAGGAGTGCAGCTAAAGTAAGGAAAAAAACAAATAAATCTGCTGTTCAAACCAGGAAAAGCTGTTCTTGCATCAAGATCGAGTATGGCCAGGCCTTTATAAGTGCTTGGTACAAAATGGGGCAATCTTGAGACAGACAAGTGTGTTCTAAATGTTACCCTTCCACTGTTTGCTCTAGAGAGTCGTGGAAAGCTAATAAGAAACTCAAGTAGAACATTGATAATTCCGCTTGCTAATAAAGTAAAACAAATACCTGTTCAAGTAGGAAATTGAAATTTCCCCTTGAAACATGGTGCGTCTCTCCCAGAACAGGATTGTAAGGAGCAACACCAAATTGCACAGGACGAAGAGTGGAAATGCTCCATGCTACAACGGCTATGAGTCTTTCATGTGGGCTCTTTCCATGGTTGCACCTGCTTAACATATCGGTAGCAGTGCAATACACTGTTTCTCCATAGCTCTGAAGTTGCGACTTCGGAAGGTTTAAGAGAGGGGGCACCTAAACTCGCAAAATAAACAATAGGTAAAATTGGTAACACGGTAACGCCATTTTACCATCATCACCCCTTGTGATATTGGAAATTACAAACTCTCTATTACATGAAGGTTCAAATATGAAATGTGATATCATATTGCCACTAGAGGCATCGTCACTAAGGAAAATACGAAATGCAGCATTATTACCACCTGTCCAAAACTGGCTTCCTACCACCATAGCCATTTGTGACTTAAATGCAGTGTGAAACCGACTATATTCATGTACAAAGAAAGATTTTTTAATCAACAGGACTTGGGCTCTTAGAACATCCTTAAGAAAATGCCCCTGTACTATGTTCTAAAGCATTAAATAATCAAAAATTCTATATACAGTCACTTTTGTGCACTCTTTTCTGCACTCCAGTGATATGATTGGTTGTGTGTTAAAAAAAATTAATCCAATCAATCATATCAGTGGAGTGCAGAGAGTACACAAAAGTGACTGTATGTAGCATTACTCTTTAATAATAGATAACACTAAGGCCTACTTTTGTTGTTAAATTTAATTGAAATCAACTCAGTTCAATCTAATTTTAAATTAAGTTTAATATACAAACACTCAACTCTTAAATTACTAAATTCATCTCAACTCAAAACCTCCTTATACGCGGGATCTACAAATTTTTCAACTCAACACATCTTTATATGTGGGACCCACAACCTTTTTAAACTTCCCATACATATTCATAAATTCATCTTAACATCCAAACACATCTAAACTCATTTTAAATGAATCCCACATAACTCACTTCACTCACTAAACTCACTATTATTTATAAAGAATCCATCTCAACTTAATATCCAAACGCAGCTAATAGTTACTTCAAAAATGCCCTTTATCGAGCAAATAAACTATAAACAAGTAATAATTAGTCACCATAGTCATATTATATAATAATTGTAATTGGCGGAATGAATCCAAAACTCACTATTCTTGGCTTTCTAAGATCTTGGATGTAGGTATGAAACCTCTCCAATGAGATTTGACTAAACTGATGGCATTACCCGTGAACCCCATCAATTGAACCCTCCGAAATATCTCGATTCCAACCCAAATTCTAATTATATATAATAGTTTCAGCTATCCCCATTGACCTGAGCTGTATCCCTTAAAAAAAGTTATAAAAAATGGGAGACCATGATGGCGTGTCTCTGGCCATCAAATTGTTATAGTTGCTAAATGATATGATTTCACATACATGCAATGCAAAGTGGATTTTATACATTGATCCATTAAAAAGTCATTAAGTGGAGTGTCATTACTTAAAAGTCCCAGCGTGTCTATATTAATATTAGAATATTAAATACAGTTTTAAAGTTTGTAAGTCTCGTACATTCCTTTAAAAAGGTGGAATCTGCAGTTAAAAAAAAATATTCATTTAATTTTTAGATTTACCTACCTTTTTTCAAATGAGTTCACTGGATTCCACGCCCCCCAAATTCGCAAATATCATTTCTTATAAATATACAATGTAGAAGAGATTGACTTACCTCAAAGCGTGTGAGATCTGATCCTGGCCTGACATGTTTAAAGAGACCCAAAATAAGTTTGAGAGGATTAGGAGCTGTGTAATCAGCATCCGATTCCCCCTCTAAGGTCACTGGCTTTGTCAGAACAATTATGTTCTCCCTCTTCCCTCCGGTGACCTGCAACACATTGCAACATTTTCTAGCACTTACACATCGATAGTAAATTATTTCTTACCCAAAAAATAAGAAACTCCTTTTTATCTTTTTGATCACTCGACTACAATGGAAACCATATTTTCACTCTCTTCCTCCCCTTATGTCTCAAAGCACCCTCGCTTTCTCTTTCATTTTCTTCACTTTTTCTTGGATCCTTCACTTTTTATCTATAGCATTAAAATATATAAAGTGTGTAGTTGTTGAACACAACTCAATTCATCTCAAATTAATTATTGATTAAATTCATTATTTTTTCAATTTTTCATAAAAAAAAAAAAAAATAAACCATCTCAACCTAAAAAAATTAAATCCATCTCAAGAGGACCCATAAAATATTACTATTCACAATTCAACTCAATTCATCTCTACATCCAAACGCAACTTTATTTTATTCTAATCAAATTCAATATACCTTCCCCTCCGGGCAAATACATAGAATACACAAAAAAATATTAATTTTTTATAAATTCTAATTTTATTATTAAATATCACTCAAGTATAAATTATTTTTTAATTTTTAATTTTTTATATAATCATTACCTAATTATTAGTTAAACACGTAAACTTTAAAACAAAAAATATATTAAAATTTTATATTTAAATAATTTTTTAATTTATAATATTTTTATTTATTTATTTTGTAGCATTGAGTTTTTTTTAATATTATTTATGTGTTTTTTTAAAAAATTATTCTACATACAATCACTTTTAAGCATTTTTTGAGCACTCTAATGATGCAATTGGCCTAAACAGTTATTTTATATTAAAAAAATAAATAACTAATCACGTTACTAAAGTACACAAATCAAAATTAAATAGAATTAAATAAATCAAAATAAATTAAATATAATGTATAGTGTTTAAGAATAATAATTACCAAAGCTTTTCTATTTTGTTTCCTGGGCCTTTTAGCTTTTACTATGCTAATAAGGAGAGTCCGAGGACCTGCAATTGGGTCAGTTGCAGCTCCTACATTTAATGTACTTTCTACGCATTAGGTAGCCACTTTTATTACTGACAATGATACAACGTTAACTACTCTACAGTGTATTAATTATTTTATATTAAACTTATTTTGTTCACTTTAATTAAAAATTATTATCCTAACAACCATTCAAAATAGATGAAAAAATAATAATTTTTCAACATTTTAGTTGGAAATGAATTGTTATACAGTTGGTTATCATATCATATTTCTTTATTTTGTATCGTAACACTTACATGTGCTCGTTTTCAACGCAAGAGTTTTGTTATTTTGCTTTGACGTTACGGAAGATGACGATTAAAAGAAGACTAATGTAATATATAATTATAGGAAGTATTTGAAAAATGAAATCAGATAATAATTTTGTAAATAATAATAAAATAGTTTATGAATATTAATAAAATTATTTGAATTATGATATTTTATTGAGTTTTAAAAAATAAGAGTGAAAAAGTTTAATAAAAATATTATAAAATTAAAATATGTTTTTAATATATTTTTTGTTTTAGAATTTAAAAAAGTTGTATTTTTTTTAGAAGTTTGAAAAAATTATAATTATTAGTTAATAATTAGATAAAAATTTTAAAAATTTAAAATTAAAAAATATTTATATTTGAGTTATATTTAGTAAAAAAATTATGAAAAATTTTGAGATGAAATGAAATAACTTGTGTTCCCAAACAAGCCGTTAGTATATGCAAGTTATAACACTCCTTTTAAAACAAAGTGGGATAGAGTGCGCTAACTTATATATTTTAAAACTGTAAATATTATTTCTTTTAAAAAGATATTTAACAAAAAATATTTATAGATAAAATTTAATGTTTTTGAATTCATAAATTATGTCTCTCTATTAACTTAGAAAAATAATTTGATAACAAAATTACAGATGACAATTCTTTAACATCTATTAAATATTATAAATCTCTTACATATATTAAATATCTTTTAATATGCATTATGGGCAGCACTACAGCTATCGCTGATAGCTCCCTAGAATTGGTTGTAGTGTGTTTTTATTTTTAGTTTTTCTTTTGCATGTACTTTTTTAATATTTTTAAATATATTTTTTAAAAAAATTTACAATAATATTAAAAAAACTCACTTAATCATTAAAATTAAAAAAATTAAAAAAAAAAAAAGAAATGAAAGAAAAGAAGAAGCCAGCAACAGCTCTCCCCAGCAGGAGCTAACAGTGTGGCCAAGCATTTCCCTATCTATTATAAAACCTTTCTAAAAGGTATTGATGACGGTTACACAGCAGCCCCACAATAAATATATTAGTAAATATAATAAAAAATAAAATAATAAATTTTTAATTTTTAATAATATAAAAAAATGTAAAACTGCTATATAAATTTTGAGAAAAGTATTAATTACGAATCCTACCTACATGGTAACAGTACTTACAAAAGTCCAGAATCGATGTGCACCTAAAAAAGGTCGATGGTTCTTAGGGGACACGAAGATGGTATTAAAAGCTAGCGCTGACAAGATATTTCCTTACCGTATTCGGATCAGCAAATCCATCCCATCACCTAAAACGTGTGGTCCATAGTTCTCCAACAAAATCTTATCTCATCTGCAATCCATCCTTCCACCATTTTCCATGGTTTCAGTCTTGGTTCATCTCATCAGTCAAAATATTTTCATACCAGCCTAGGATTTTATTATTATTTTTAAAATTTTTTATATAAAATATAATAAATAATTCAAATTTTTTAAATTTTAAAATTATAAAAATTTTAAAAATAATTTTTTAATAATATTTTATTTAATTTTTAACTTTTATCTAAAACCATCTCATCCTATCTCATCTCATTATTTAATTTATATCTTAATGAAAAAAATTAATATTCTTCCAGCCCATCCTAAATTTTGACCATCTACTGTATATATATTTATTGTCTCTTTATAACACACCATATACGTATCATGATGAGCTGTATATAGTACTATAGATTTCCTTTTATATGCTGATGAATATAAAGAAGACATTTTTCAAGGAAACTCAAGAAAGAAGAAAGGAAATTAAACATGCGTTCCGGAGATAAACTCACACATGTACACAAAAGAACAAGATCAGAAGGAGCACGTGGAGTGAAAAGGGTCAAAAAAACAATTTGTGATGTCATACAAAAGCATGATTGATATAGCTAGCTAGGCAGACGCACAATTAACTAAGATGGTCCCAAAATTAAACTTGGATCGGATGATCTTCTACACATGATGATATGTTGTATTACAATTTGTTAGTTCATCTTAATCATTTTATATGTAATTTAAAGATCAGTAATATTATATAACATGCAGTATATATATATATATATGCATATAATCAATATAGTGTAGCATTCATGATTTTCTGTAATCACATTTATTTATTCATATTGTTCTATATTATATATATATTGTCCACTAGATCAGATCATGTACGATATATATATATATATAATGCAAGACCGACTCAGACTGTTATGATTTTAGTGAAAAAGGAATGGTCGATGAAATTATACGTGGTGATTAAAGAAAAATATTGTGTACACAGATGGTGGTAATCGATAATGGCCACCGATTCCCTATTTTTATTATTTTATTTTTATTTTCTTTTATTTAATAGTTAAGTAAATATTTTTTAAAGAATTTTTAATTTTTGTATATTTTTTAAAATTTTAAAAAATATATATTTGAAAGAAAAAACAAAAAAAACAAAAAAACAAAAAAAGAGAAGAAAATACATTAACATTTTCGGTGGAGGTTTCGGTGGACTCCCTCTGTGGGAGTAGCAGTGTCCATCACTCCTTCATCGTTATGCATGCAGGATTCTACGACACCCTGCAAGCTGTGGCTGTCCTATCTGGGCGTTAAAGAGTATCAGATCATAAAAAGAAAAGCGGCAGCCGATTTGTACAGATCACCACGCACGCCCGGCCAGAGCGTGATGTCAAGCTTAATTCTGCTATTTCAGTCCATCAGCACGTACATACTGCATAGAATCTAGCTGTGTCTATATCAATCTACATAGTAGTTAGCATATTCAACCAAGTAACGGCCGGCAAACTGCTTTTACCGGCGGAAACCGCTTACACATGCCGGAAAACAGCCACCTTGGCAACATTAAAATGGCTTCTGAGCGGATTTTTTCAAAGCTAGAACACAAAAGCCCTAACTAGAAGCTAAAGTTCATTGATGGTGTAATAATGCAAAACACAGATAGACATATGTATATATCGCGTGCTTTTGATCATAATATTCTGTTTAAGAAAAAGAGAGGAGGGGGAGGAAGTCATACCATTATGAAGAGACTCGGAGGATTAAAGATGGATGGGCTTTCTCTTGCTGCGATGGTCGGCAGAGCCAATTGAGGTTGTGATAAGACTTCGGATCGATCGGAGGAGCATACTATCTACCCTAACTGTGTGTGTGTGTTTTTTTTTTTTTTCTAAGCACCCTACCTGTGTGGTTTGTTTCTAAGGTCAATTGCACTTTTTATAAGCTGACAAGGGCAGCAGAGCAATAGCTAGGCTGCATGCAGTCGGCCAGATTTTTTCTTTCCAGAAAATTTATAACTAATCCTTCACTTTTCACCCTTTTCAAAATTTGGCCTTTGATTTTCTAAAATTAACTTTGTAGGCCATTGATTTTGTTAATTTTAAAAAAACCATCTTGATTTTCTATATATATAGTTTTGCTATATCATTTCTACCTATCACACATCATAAATATTTTTATTATTTTTATATCTTTAATTTTTTTTATAAATTAATAAAATTTTTCTATTCATTATTTATATATTATATATTTAATTAAAAAATAAAAAAAAAATGATAGCGATGTACTACAATTGCTTTATTGCCAGATGCAATGAATCCGGCCCAGCCTTCCACACGGACCCGACACCCACCCTGTCCCCCCTCCCCCTTCTCTCTGCTCATCAATCATCACCTTGCGGTTGTCCTTATTAAAAAAAATTATAAATATAATTATGTATTAATACGTATATTAATTTATTTTAATTAATTAAAAAATAAATTTTATTAAAAATAACATTAATTTAAATTTTAAATATAAAAAAATTAATATTAATACATAAATTAATACGTGATTTTATTTATAGGTAACAAAATTTTATTGTTATTTTTTTTATATATATATATTTTTTAATTTGAAGTTTTTAAAATATTATTTACTTCCTACTTTGTTATATCTCGAACCATGTGTGATTACGCATGTTTCGACTAATTCATAATCTTACATTGTGATGATAGATAAATTAAGATTAAAGTTAAAAGTTAAATAAAATATTATTAAAATATATTATCTTTATATTAAAATTTAAAAAAATTAAATTATTTATTTTATTTTTGTATTGAGATTTAAAAAAATTAAATTTTTTATTTTATTTTATATATTAAAAAAATTGTAATAATTAAGATGATATGAGAGTTTTTTAAAAGTGAACAAATGAAAAATGCTTTAACTACTTAACTACGAATAAATTTCATAAAAATAAACTTATAAATTAACAGGATTTCATATGATACATCAGATATATTTTATAATAAAAGTAGTTTTAGAATCTAACATACTATATTAAATTACATCAATTTATGAATTTATTTTTACGAAATCTTTTTATCACTATAATACTTCTCATTTTAATTATTTTAAATCCCATGACTAATTTTTAATTTTACCGTTGTTTGTCGAGCAAAACTTTGGTGAAGACTTTATTAGATTTGACAATGGATTTGGGTTTGGGTTATTGAGATTGGAATATGGATTTGATATTTCTGTTGGTTTCTGATATTTTTTAAATCAATATATGGTCTTAATAATATTTGAACTCAAAATTCTTATATTTCTCATTATAAGTCTATCCCCAATAATAAAAAAATCTTATCATATGTACGTCCATTCACACGTCATCTTACCCACAATAACAAAGATCATCTAGGTTACATTAAGCGCATAAATTATTATTATTATTATTTTAAAATGTAATTGTAAATAATTAGGCACTCTCATTATATTATATACTCTATCATATAATTAAGATTATTTATATAAATATTAATTTTTTTCTTTAAGACGTATATAAATACTATTTTTTTTTTTTTATATTAAGAGATTTGAAGAGAAAATTGAACCTAACCTCTTTTATAAAGATTGGGTCTCATAACAACTTAACTATATGCTCTTGACATATAAATACTATTTCAGTTGAGCGTGATATCTTCTAAGAATCATATTCCCACGCTACATTAATTAATACTTAAGGAATATATAATGATGGGGCCGATGAATTGGACCCAAATTGACAACTCGTAAAGGAATTTAAAACGATGGGGAACCGATGAATTGGATCCCCCAAATTGACAGATACTTGATGATTAAATAAATGTTTATTAATGAATTAGTTTTTTTCAAAAAAATTAAAAAATTAATTACCCCTATATATTGGTCGAGCTTTGATATCGGTACGGTAGCAACATCCAATACTTAATAATTAATAAAGGAAAATGCTTGTGTGCCGCCTCCCCGTGCCTCCTCAAAGTGACCGCTGGTCACAAAATTTTTTTTTACTTAATGATTAAGAAATTGATTTTAAGTGTATTGATATTTTTTTATATTTTTAAAAAATATTTAAATATATTAAAAAAATCTGAAACGAAAAATAAAAAAAAAAAAAAATTTGACCGTGCGGTCAAATGGAGCGGTGCACTCTGGGCGGCAGAGTAGCACCGCTCATTAATAAAACACCAACTCGGCCTATGAGATTTGACTCTTTGTCAGAGTTTGATGGCTTTATAATACAGTAAAATTATTTGAATTAAAATAATTTCTTAAATTTTAAAAAATAAAACTAAAAATAAAATAAAATACTAAAACATTAAAAGATTATTTGAATATTATTTTTATTTTAAATTTGTAAAAGTTTTATTATTTTTTATATTTTATTTTAAAATTTATAAAAATTATAATGATTAGATAAAAAATTTAATATTAAAATAAATTTAATATTTAAATAATATTTTTAAAAAATGATAAAAATTTTTAAGAATTTACCATCTCATTTCATTTATCAAACATATCATATTGTCTTTGGTATCGTATATGTAAAGATGTTTACTTATATGTAAAGGTGTTTACTTATATACATATACAATTTTGTTGTTTATAATTATAAAATCTATATTATAGCCACGAGGTATTTTTATACGAGTAGCAAACAATCATTTTAAAAAATAATAATAATTTTAAATATTTAAGTTTAAGTCAAACCAAAAAAATTGCATCATATTTATTGTTTATGTATATTTTCATAGAAGAAAAAAATAGGTTGAGTAAATTTTTATAAAAATTAATTTATTTTTAATTAAATTATATGATTACATTGTTTGATTAAATTTATTTTCTTATAAATTATGCAAAAATGTCATTTTTTGAGATTTTCAATCTAAATTCTAAGAGCAAATGAAAAAAAAATAACTAAATGGGCAAGTTTATAAAGCCTTTAAAATCCAACAAAATTTAAATAAATACTCAAAAAATATTAATACATTATTTGAAATAAACTTAATGGGCAAGAGAGGGAATTACTAATTCCCTGATGATGTTTTCAATAGACATGATGATCTTTCCAAGGTAATCAGAAGCAACGGATTGCCATAAGGGGCCATGATAGCATATATGCACTGTGTTTTTTTTTTTTTTTTTAAGATATTTGATTTTCTTAGTAGTGTGATTGAGAACTAATTACAACTTAAAAATATTATTGAATTTTTTAAATATGTATATTTTTAAAACTCTTATGGATATTATTTTAAAATATAATTTATATATATATAATTTATCGATATATCGACTATTCTTAAATTATATATTAAAATAAATCAATATCAAAATATTTTATTTTAATAATTAAAAAGAAAATGAAATGAAATTCAAAATTTTGATTATTAATACACTAATATTTTTATGGAGACAAGGAGTAGACAAATATGCTACACGCTATAATGTTTGAAAGATGATAATTAACAAAAAAAAAAAAAAATCGAGAAAATTGAAAAGCATACTTAAGCATAGTTTGTTTTTATAATTATTCTTGTATTATTTTATTTTATTTAATTATTATAAATTTTTTAAATTTTTATATAAAAAAATTAACCTTTTAAATTTAAAAAATATATATATTAAAATATATTTTATAAAAATATTTTATTCTATTTTTAATTTTTATCTTTACTTAATAAGGGTGTTGAGATTTGAAAGTACCTCAACGCTTTTTAATTTATTTTATTATTATTTATTATTTATTATTTTTTATTATTATTTACAACATATTTTAATTTTTCTCAATACTCGTCATTATTTTTCCTTATCTAGTAGGTCTCGTACGTTTGAGACCTTAGGTTCCAAACCAATCATAATCATAGCAATAAATTTTATGGATACAACGGTGACCTAACTCAGAAAATGACCAATAGGCGAGGAAGCGAATTAAATGAAGAAAAAAATGAAAACGAATTGAGTCATGAGTGAGTCAGAAGAGAGAGAGAGAGAGGAGCGAGGCCAAACCTTTCCTTATCTTGACTACGGCTCTTAAATGGCAAATAAATACATTACAAAGTGGTTGCCAGCTGAAAGACGTAATCACCGCTTTTAATGCAAAACACCTCATCCATAAAATCAATGTACCTGAATTTTAACGAAACAAAACTATACGTGCGGTGTCGCACGCCTGTTTATCCGGACCGGCCTGAAATCGGATAATCTGTTTCGGTTACGGGTTTCGATTCGGAATAAATCCGAATCAGTATCCGCATTAAAAAAAGAGAGTTGAAAATCAGGTACCGAGTTGTTTTAACCTTTTTTTTTTTTTTTTTTTTTTTTTTTTTTTTAGCAACTAACAGTAGTTATCTTTATCTAACATGAAAGACTTCTCATGATACAATTTCGGGGCTTTTATATAGGGGTGATAATATATTATACAACTTGTTAATTTAATATAAACACGACACGATAATAACAGGTTAGGATTTGGTTTTAACAGATTCAGGTCAAAATGAATTGACATGTTAAGACACGATTGTTTAACGAGTTGATAACAGATCAACCCATTTTGACATATTATAATTCGTTATGACATGTTAAGAAAGTTAAAGTTATAATTATGTCCTTATACCTAAAAATAAAATTGTTAAAATTTTAATTTTGATATTTTTATTATCTAGATTGTAATTTTATACTCATAATTAATTTTATAATTTTTATTAGTATTGTAATTTTAACATTTATATAAAATTTTCAAACCATAGTGTTGAGTGAGAGGACAACCTACTCTAACTGTCCAGCACTCACTACAGGTTCGTGACCTACTCAACCAAATGCTACACGTAACCTTCCAGCAGAAATCTTAGGAGGTATGTGAGAAGTTCACGAATTATTATTTTTGATCTAGTTTTGTTATATATAAATATAGTTATGTATTAATCTGTGTATTAATATTAATTTATTCATATTTAAAATTTAAATTAATATTATTTTTAATAAAATTTAATTTTTAATTAATCATATTATATTAATATATAAATTAATACATAACTATACTTAAAACTGTATTTTTCCTTTTGACGTATACTGGCGAAGGTTGTCCTCGCAAACAAACATGTGCATTGGAAGCTACTGATTTGAAAGCAACCTTTGGGAAGGGGCAGAAGCATGAGCTGAATATTGCGGGCGTGGATGTCCATTTTTCCGTCTTTCTTTTAAATTGTTGTACTTGTACAAGGACTAGTGGATGTATCGGTACTACATATTATTTATTTGAAAAAGAGGATAAGGCACTACTGTAGATTGTTAAAAATATAAATCAAAATATTTTTAAAAAAAAGTACAATCCAGAAATCTGGATTTTGAATTTTTAAAACTGGTTTCATCCTGATTAGGGATCATTAGTATTTATTTTTATAAAAAAATATAATTATTTTATTTCTAAAATTAAGTTTAATTATAAGTGAAATAAAGAGAAATTCAATCCCACCAGATCCAATCCAAAAGGGTGAGTTGGAGTTGATGCAGCTAGGGTGGTGTTGCCTTACGTAGCCATATTTTTAGATCCCTGTTTGGTTATAAAATGAAAAGAGATGATGAGATAAAAAATTTGTAAATATTAATAAGATAATTTGTAAATAATAGTAAAATAATTTAACTTAATATATTTTATGAAATTTAAAAAAATAAAATAGAGAAATTTAAATAAAAATATTATAAAATTAAAATATAATATTTTAATATATTATATTAAAATTTGAAAAAATTATAATGACTAAATAATAATTAGATAAAAATTTTAAAATTACAAAATATTTATATTTAAATAGTATTTCAATATTGAGACGAGATGGATTGAAACCATATGTAAAATCAAACGTGCCCTTAAATAATTAGAGTGGTCCATTATCTCAATTTTCATCCCGAATGAACCATAAAGAGATACCCTCTCAAGGGATGTGTTAAAAAAAAGTTCTTATATTATCACAAGTCGCTGACAAAAAGGATCTAAATTTCAATCTTGTCTCACGTTTACATTACTATTAAACAAGTCAAATCAGATGAGCTTGGTTACATCATCAGCACAAAGCACTTGACTACCCAAGAACATAATATAGTAACACAATCCGAACTAACAAATTAGGAAAACTTGTAAGTGGAAGAAACTTCAACAAGTCTCCCCCCTATAACAGTTATCTTTACAGCAATTCAATATTATATAAATATATGAGAATTGCAAAAACTACAAAGAAATTTTATAAAAGTAAATTTATAAACTGACATGATTTTATATGATACGTTAGATCTACTTTAAAATAAAAATAGATTTACAATCTAACATACCACATCAAATCACATAGTTACTTTGTGATTTTACTTTTATAGAATCTCTTTATAGCTCATATATATATATATATATATATATATTTCAGAACAAAATGCATCTAGCCTCTTATTCCCACATATTACAAAGAATATCACACCCATACCCCATAGTTTTCAGATTAACAAATCCAATCTATAATCCACCAACCCATCTATCGTTTGTATCCCATAGCTACCACTGGGATCCTCACCTTGTGCCCTCGGCTGCCTTGCATTAAAACCTCTCCAAAACTGTATGTTCTAGTCATTGATCTGACAGTGAGCGTCACAGAGAATTTTCGTGAAGCACCAGGTAACAGAGTCATTGCTGGAGGACTGGCTTCAATGGCAATGGCTGGAGCCATTCTGGTTCTGATTACATAGGTTTCTTCCTCGGCTACATTTGTGACTCTGCGAGTAACAGTTTGAGTCCCCACAAGATGGGATATTGTTATTGACGGGGTGTTGAGGTTCCATGGATGGCCCATGGTGTAGTTGCAGGGCGAGCTTGTGTATTTCTTTATCTCGTGAGCATCAATACCTGGAGTTGTGCACAGGAACCCCAAGTAATCCCCATAACCTACAAAACAACAACTAACAAAAATTAGTAATTCATTTTTTATTCACAATACGTGCTGACTATGATTAACAACCTTTGTTTCACACCCTAAGAGCCAAGAGGAAACATCTGTGGTGTATGCAGAAAAACCTACCAATTTTTTATTAACTTTCAGTAAGACACGGTAACATAAATTTTACCCTTTATATTTTCCTTGTGCTACCTATTTGTCCTAGTTAAAAGTCTGTCCCTTTGGTTCTCTTCCAGTTTCTTCTCTCGTGTTCATGCCAACAACATTTCTAGTTTCCTGTTTGTCTTGCGCCTCCTTCCAGTCATTGTTTTGTAGATTAACCAATCCACTACAGGAATATCCCCGGAAAACAAAAATAAATTCTCTTCCTTGACTTCAACATTCAAACAAATCCATTGTTATTTTAAATGACCAACCAAAAGCTAAACAATATGAAGAGGAAGATCGAACTAGACCTGCATCAAAAATAAGTCCAGGATCCAAAGCAGCTCTTGGATTAACATGGCCACTACCATAATCAAAAGGTGTAGCAGTGACAAACTTCGTAGCTTCTGTTTCAGAAGATTGTTGCGCTTGAAGAGGCCTTCCTGCTCTGTCCAACGTTGTTGATGTTGTCATCAAGGCTGACTTGATGGCAGCAGGGCTCCAATGAGGGTGCTTCCGCTTTACAAGAGCAGCTATTCCTGCTATATGTGGCGCAGCCATGCTAGTTCCAGATATCAAGGCAAATCCCTCTCCTGTGCAGACAAAATAATCCCTTAAAATGAGAGTATTATTTTTCTTTTTTTAAATTTCCAGATGCATTTGTTTTTCTAAGCATGTAATTTTCATTTTTCCATTTTATAGTCCAGAAGGTAAAGAAAATATATCAATGTTTTTTTTTTCAATAAGTTCGATGTTACAAGCTGCTCATGTCTTCTCCCTTATCTGCTCAGCAGAGAATAAACAGTTGGCAGAAATTCCAAAATCATGCTTCCCACAAAGTTACTCACCAGCACTGGACTCCAAGGTCTATTGCTGATATTCTCTACCAAGTCACATAAAAAGGGACTAAGTTTGACCGAATCCAAACGATTTTTTTTTTATTAAAAAAAAAAAGAAGAGAATTAATTCGTATAGTAGAAAATAGGTGGAGTCCAAGTACACATGATGTATACAAGAGACGTCCAAATGATTAGAGCATAGGCCAAAAGTTTGAAACATAAAAAACCAAGGCGAGAATTGAATGGATCCATGAACTCTTTACCTGCATAGTTAGGCTCATCCGTTCCGTTTGGGGACCAAGCAGCCCAAATTAGAGAACCAGGAGCCAGAATGTCTGGTTTGAGAAGATCTGCATCTTGGAAGCTGAAATCTTTTATATTGGGACCTCGAGCAGAATATAATGCCACCTGAGGCGCTGATTTATGAAGTGTAGGCATCAAGCCATCCCCAATGCTACCAGTCGCTTTGAAGCTTCTCACTCGTCCAGTCCAATCTCTTGATGTAGAGATGTTATAATAGTCTACAAGATCCTAGATATAGCAGTGATGCCCACACCAATTTACATAATTATAAGTATCATCACGAGGCAGAAAAATGACAAAAGTGTGTTTTGTGTGTTGGGGGGGGGGGGGGGGGGGGGGGGGGGATGAAAACCAACACCAAACTTCTTTTATTTTTTTGATAGGTAAAATTAAATTTTATGGATATAAGAGACAAAAACCAAGACCAAACTAACCCACATAAATACCAAAATAACCAATATTTCTTAAAGAACATCATACTCTTAACTTCTTTTTTTATCAGTAATATCATGCTGAACTAAAGTTCAAACATACCAAAAGTTAAGTCTGGAGAGAAAAGCACAAGAACTGCTACTCTTTTTTCTTGTTCATCCCTACTCTATGTGTGTGTGTGTTAGGCTTTATCTAAAGAACGGGAATGCTAGACACAATCCTAGGGTGTGCAAGCCCCGTGTACTCCTTTTGAAAGAGGGTGGGGTCCACCAATAAAAGATTAGTTTTTTCATATAGGTCCTATGTTTACCCACTTTTTTTTTAAATGGAGTGCATGAGGCTTGCACATCCTAGAACTGCAAATATTATTTCTCTCTAAAGAATTAGATAAATTTCTTCCCTTAGTTTGATCTTCTTTTGCCACATGACAAGCATATAGTTATACCTTTCCTGATCACAAGTTGGGAGGAATTACGTGGTACCAAAAATAAACACTGTAATCTTGAAGCTACAGATATACCCGCGCCCGAAAGGAAAATGATAGACATACAACCTTTTTTACAACCCAACACAAATACTTTTCAATTTCAAATCTTCAACTTTTTCATCTAATGATTATCTAATCATTACAACTTTTCCAAACTTCCAAACAAAACACAAAAAACAATTTCAAAATTTTCAAATTCCAAAACAAAAATTATATTATAATAATATTTTAACTTTATAATATTTTTATTCAACTTTTTCTCTCCCCTTTCCCAAAACCCCATAAAACAACTCAAACCATTTCACTATTATTCACAAATCATCTTATCTCATCCCATTCTCAAACGGGTAAAACTGTGGTGTTTGGATATTGAAATGAGATGAGTTGAGAGGATTTTGCTATCCAAACCAGGCTACTTGTTTCAACCACTTAGCAATGCCAATGCTAGATTGTTACAAACAATTTTCAGGTTATATATCAGCCTCTTCATGAACGGCAGTAAACTTTGGGAAAAGCCATGACATTGAAGGAGTGGAGAAAAGAAAATTACCATTGACTTGTCAACATCTGAGATAAGAATCCCCGGAATGCCAACAGGAACAGGATCAAATTTTGTCCCAGGAGAAACATTTTCCACAGCTAAAACAAAGCCAATGGCACCTAGGATCTTGGCTGTTTCTGAGACTTTCTTGATCGATGCTGTACCAACAACAAAATTAAAGGAGTAGCCACAAAGAAGAATGTTCCCCTGAACCAAGTTCTTGTTTAAAACCTCGGGTCTCTGGCAGTCTGAGGGGCTGTATTTCACTACTGAAGAATCCAGCAGTACATCATTTGCAGCAACCAAGGTATATGATTGATTAGAATGTGTAGCAGCTGCATAAGAGCATGCACTTCAGTTTTAGAAAGGAAGATAATATAAAAAGAATATAGCTGCTAACTAACTGGAAGCTGAGCAATTCTAGGTATGATATGTCTGAGCATGAAAGATTCTGAAGTTCAGTGAGCTAAATATACTGATAAGAATGAAAATAAATTCAACTGAAGTATCTTTTACAGAACAAACCATGAGACTTGTCACAGGGTCCTCAAGAAATTACACAACTCAGTTTGAAGTCAACAAAGGCACAAAGAGCATGTGTTTCAGTTGTATTTGAAAAATGGCTTTTACTTATTTCTTCCATTTTCAAGTACTTTTTTCTATAGGTAAGAATAAAACCTTATTTGTAGAAAATAGACATAGCCCAAGTACATAGGAAGTATACACGGAATACACCTTTTTTTTATGACATTCCAGAAGGGCAAATGGGTCATAGAAAGTTTCATCATCCTAATCAAAATCCTCAAGCAAACAAGAAAAACTACATCAAGAGGATATTACTTGAAGATGATAATGATTCATGATTTCACACAGCAGAATGCACCTAGTAACAACTAGGAACTAGAAATGGAAACAAGAAAATTGTGTATACTAAACCCATCACAATCAATGACAGAAGCCCAAGAATGGGCTTGGTCTCTGATTTTTCGTGTGGTAAAAATGAAATCCTATTTCAAAAGATAAATTTAATCCTCGGGGAAAAAGAAAAGAAAATATTTTAAGCATTTGCTTGGACAAAGAAGTCAAATCTGCATTTTTGCCCTGATATCATGTTCGTTAGGCATTGGAACCATCATAAAATGTCTCATTTTACAATTACTAGTTTGTGTCACAAAAAACTACTGCCTTTCTCAAACCCAGTGTGAACAAATTGATATGGTGCAATAACTCCACACAAATTTTCCATATCAACCTTCAATATCATGTCATCAAATAAACCAAACAAGTTAATAAGCGTTTTTTTCCAAAGGCTGACAGACTGGAAAAAAAAAAAATTACTAAAAGTTCATAAAACTTACGAGACAATCCAATTCCAGCTAATATTTTTCCATTTCCAAGATTCAGATGGTTTTTGTATCTGCGGTCATCAATTGCAGCTGCCACAGATGTTATCCATGGGCTGTAAGAAACCAAAGTTTTAGGAAAAGGACCTCCATTTCCAGCTGCTTGTGCAACAAATACACCAGCTTTCACAGCTGATAGAAGCGTGGCATCAAAAGGATTTAAAAATGTGGTCTTCGTGTTTGCTGGAGGACTGTTTGGTCCCACTGAGAGGCTGAGTATATCCACCCCATCATAAACAGCCTGTCCACAAAAAACTATCAAATTAAAAATGCTATGCTAGTATAACTGTACCAATTATAATCACCCTATTGGCAAAGGATAGTCTATACATTTACAGTCTATTGCAGAGGATGCAGCTCTTCATATGCAATTAACTAAAAACCGTTTGAATTTTCCTCTTTTCACCATGAAATTACTAAATTGAGACATGCATGTCAAGGAGGTAAACCCAACAAAATTTGTTTCACTGGAGGTCAAATACAAAACCTGCATATGAATGTCTATCAATGTTAAAACTACAGCAAAGAATATAACAACCTTGTTTTGCTCAAATGTCAATGAGAAGGAAGCAAAAATATAACCATCATTAGGAAATGTGGATAGCTATATTCCCCCCAAAAACCCTGGTCAAATGCCCACAGAAAAAAAAAAAAGGAAATAAAAAGAACCAACAAGAAAGAAGAACAGCAAAGCTTGCAGTGTATTATGCCAGGCATTTAGTTACAGCAAACCTGATCGATTGCAGCAACTACATCAGCAACAAAACCCCCAAAATTCCTGTATAGTGCCTTGTATACAGCAATCCTGGATACACAATTTTAAGTATCTATTATAAAAGAAAGGATATTTATTAATAACTTGAATACCCTACCATGAGTGAAGGTTATTGTTCCTCACCTGGCACGAGGCGCCATTCCGCTTGCCCTCCCAAATTCATGGCCATGCATTCTAACAGGAACTCCATTATTTCCAGCTGCAATAGCAGCTGTGTGACTGGAGACGATAATAAAAAGGTAAGAGGGGAAATCTCATAAGGCTTAATACTGATCTTGTCAAATACCAACGACTAAAAATGCAATCGAAATAATTATAGATCTTGTAAACAGGAGGGGCAATGTTGTCAACTCCATCTAGTTTGGATGATTAACTTTCATGGGTATTGTTTCCTTATTTTCCCAACACTGGCAAGATTCCATGTTTTAACCATTAAATTGATGAGCTCATAGTGATCTAAAAATTCTCACAACTGTAGCAAAAGCTTATGATTTAATGGAACATGGAAACAGGTCATCAAACCACGGTGATATAAAAATAATTTTCATATCCAAATCAAGGCTTGCCAATATTAAGGAAAAAGAAGGAGGACTACTGAAAACTAGAAATTTGAATTCTTGCCATCACAAAACAGAGTTGTTGGAGGAATGATATGAGAGATCATTTAGCAGAAGATTTCTGTAACCTATAAATACATATGTGGAGAAATGTATCTATTATAAAAGAAAGGACAGTGATTTACTATTTTTTATTGACTGAGCCACTTCTCCAATTTTTAACAGGGCTAAAGGAATGCTGCAAAGTAAGTGCGGAAGTTATTCTTATTTGAAGTGGCCTTTTCTTCCCTAATGCTTCCTGTGGAACTTTTCTCTATATATACTTTGGCATTTATCATCGATTTCAAAATCTCAGAACGCTGAAGATATCTTAAAGGAAACCAAAAGGTGAACAACCACCATATGGGCTACAACCTAGTGTATGAAGTGCACAGTAGCCCCATTGCCTTCTAAGAATCAAAAAATTATTCGTTTTTAGTAATTTATTTTTATGGGCTTCTGTAATTGATTTCAATGGTGCTAGCTTCCATGAGTTTCTTGTTTCTTTCTTAAGCACCTAATTTCTTCCAGGTGTTTTCTCTTGTATACTTCTTGTGTACCAGGGTTACGCCTTTTACTGATTCAATAAAATTTTATTTTTATCTATAAAATAAAAACAAAGAACCAAAATAATCCATGTTCCAGAATACATAATACAAATTGAGTAATTATCAAGATTTATTACTGCATGATCCATTCATCCTTGTGTGATCTGTAAGATTAATCATTTGCCACACATATAATTATGATGTATGAAGATCTATGATTCTTATAATTGCCTTCAAATCACGCCAAAATGTTGTCAAGACACCACCAAGATGTGAGTGGACTCTAATCTAATATTATATTTTATTTAATTAATTACACCGCCAAGAAGTTAACTCTCAGTTTACAGAATGGATCGACACACCTTTAACTTATCGTCTTTCTATAGTTACTAGTTGGATTCTCTAACAGAGTCCAATCTATAAATTACATCCATAAATAACTGCTGAGCATGGAAGTTAGTGACTTGTTTGCAGCTATTACATTTTCATTCATGCAATGCAACACCGATCAATATGAACATGTGGTAGAACAGGATTTCCAACCAAAATTTCAAATTATAGAAGGCACAGGAGGCCTAACCTTCCATGGCCATCGCCATCCATAGGCGAGGCAAAATCAACAGAAGGGTTAAATTGCCCAGCAGCAATTGCAGCTTGAGCAAAATGTTGGGCTCCAATAATCTTCCCATTACAGAAGTCCCTCTTAGTGTCGGGATCAAGCTCGCATTTTCCTCTGTACTTTGGAACAGGTCCATATGGTTCAGTATTACGGGTTGCAAAGCTTGGATGGTGCGGAAAGATCCCCGAGTCCACAAATCCGATAATAATATCCTCTCCAGCCCTATCAAAGCCACCTCCCGTGGGCCATACTCCGGTTGGAAGCCCCAAAAACTGTGGGGTATGTATGGTAAGTTTCCTCACCTTCCAATCTCTCTCCACAGACTTCACACCAGGGGCACGTCTTAGGATCTCTGCCTACTAATAACAACCAAGATCATAAGAGTGAGGATGCGAGAGGAAATATGAATATGAAAAAACTCCCAAGTCCTAAAATAAAACTTGCCCGCTTTTTTACCTGTTCAGGAGAAATGTGAACTGCAAATCCATTTATAAGATGCCGATAGCTATAGAGCTTCTTGTAGGTCCCTTGCTCAAACAGCATCCCGAGAAGCATATCATGTTTCAAATCAAGGTGACGAGCATAGGATGTCACAATTTCGCTAAAAGAAGAGCCACAGTGTCAGACGGAAATAATAATAATAAAGAAAATTCAAGCTTACCTATGCATGATAATACATTGATACAAAAAATTCATAAAAGTTTGTGCCATTAAAATCAAAATACCCGTCATTGTTAGAACTACAAACACACTTCACACAACAATACTTTCACGTTCTCCAGATTCCGTATAAGAAATAATTATAATTAATCAATACGTGCAATTTATATGGGACAAGCAACAAACCCTGTTCTACTAACGAGGAGCAGTCTTGGCTCACAAAACATAAAGGACGTTGCTACGTCCACAGAAGGTTTCTACAGAAAGCTTCTACCGATCAGTGCATTTCCCTTCTTCTTCTTTTTTTTTTTTTAATTTTTCTTTCAACATTTTTTAAAACTATTTAAATATTTTTTAAAAATAAAAAAAAAATCATATATTCATTTAAAAACACTTACTTAATTACTAAGCAAAAAAAAAAAATCAAAACAGTTTTCGGTAAAACATTTCGGTAACCCCTTTCTTTGGGACTAGTGTTTTCCAAACATAAATGCTAGCAAGTTCAGTTAGATCACATAATCAAATATAAACAGAAAAATATTCGCTTACAACTACTTTACATCTCTACATAAAGCAAATAATTAGTTCAAGATGGCTAGGGTGGAGGCCTAAGTTAGACCTAACTAGATATGCTACCTCAACATCAAATTTCCTATACTTTGAAATTCATTATGCCTTTTATATGCATAGGCATACTCAAGAGCCTGCCCGCACATGATTTTCACGTTACAAATCTCTTCGCAAAGACAATTCAAGAATTAATGACGCAAAGTAATTTACAGATTATTCAATAAAAGTCCAGAGTCAATACATATATCTCACAAGTCAAGAGCCCACTCTGAAAAATAACATGGTCAAGGCACGTCAGGCTGGCAAGCATTGTATGTAACTCGGATAAATCTCGCCTAGATTAGAGAAAAATAATATGAAGATACCTGGTGGTGTCAATATTCTCTTCGGACTCCACAGCCGTGGCTTCAAAACCATCAACCCCACCTCTGTAACTTATTATAGGCTCTCCTTCAACTGTCACTAAGTAAATCTCTGCTTTTCCGATAATCAAAACGCTGAATAGCACCAAAACAGCGCACCAATGTTCCGATATGCACATATTCATTGGTTAAGTAGACCAAATTATCTGTTTATCCCAATACAGAGAGTTTAGTACTATTAACAAAAGTTCCGACCGGAACCTTTGGACGCAGGAAGGAAAAATGAATATATAGATATGTGTGTGTGTGTTTCAAAAGTCAAGCCGACAACAGCAAAGAAACAATAACAAGAACTCAATTCAGAGAAATTCAGATTGCTAATTAAGTAGTTAGTTATACCAATTGGCAATTATAGAACAACAAAAAAGGGTGGCTAAGAGTAAATAATAAGCAAGAGAAAGCAGCTTTGATCACCGAAAGAATAGCTTCAACCAAAGTGAAGCTTTAGACACAGCAACAGCGAGAATAATAAAAGGACGAAGTGAACAACGAAAACAAAAGCGAAACAGTAGAAGTGATGCAGAATCTGACATTGAATCAATCACCCAAAAATTGGGGTTGACGATTGCATCCACACCCACTTGCAGAAATCAAACCGCATTTCGCCAAACAGACTCTCCAATCCGATCCACATGGACCATGTCTACTTATTAGAAGTTTTAAAAGAAGAAGACGAATAAGTAGGAGAAGGAGAAGAATCAGTGATTTTCAAGTTTAATCAGCAATCCAAGCAAAGAATACCAATTAAGCACCAAAAAAAAAAAAAAAAAGATAGCCGACCACTAAAAAAGATCCCCCCACCAAAGGAAAAACAAAAAGGAAAAAAGTGCAAACAAAAGCTGGCATTTTGGACAAACAGAAGCGAACCACGAAACCTGCTGGTACAAGAAGCTTGAATGAGCTTTGGCAAGGGATTCACATTCGCACCACTGCCGGGGAGAGAAGTGATTGGACGGATCAGAGAGCGTTGATCATACTGCACTGATCGGAGATCTAGCGCGCGGTCCACATTTTGGAGAACAAAGTGAAGCTCAGCGAATAGGATTCAGAGTAAGAGAGACTCGGAGAGTGTGTGTGTGTGTGTGTGTGAGAGAGAGAGAGAGAGAGAGAGAGAGAGTGGTAGTTTGGGCTTTATGATTGGCAGTGATGAAGGCGTAGCTGTTGGAGGGAGCCGGGAGTGTCATATAGCAACCATTTATTAGTTTATTAAATTAAAGTTCATTTAAAAAATATTAGTTTACAAAAAAAAACTGCAATTTAAATCGGGAAAAATTACTGATATGTTTATAAATATTTAATTAAAATTTTGAATATAGTTATTTATTTTCTTTAAAAAAATTTACTTATCATTTTTTTATACAATATGTAATTTATTATTTTTATTATTCTATTTAAATATATACATATTTATGTGTAAATTTATATGTTTAAATAAAAAAAAATAGATGATAAATCACATGTCGATATGTAGTGTAGAGATGATAAGTAATATTTTTTTAAAATTAAATTTAAATCACGTATCATTATAATAAAATAAAAGTATATGAATAGTTAATATTATATATTTATTTATAATCAGACAAATTCGATAAGTATTTTTTTTTTAACCGAAGGTGAACCAAACTAAAAAGTTTATAGCTGCTTTCTCCATTGATTTTAATTTTAGCATGAAGTTTTAGGAAAAATAAATTCTTCTTTTCTTTTTTATTTATTAATTTTGTAGGGGGAGGGGCACATTCGCGCGCAAGCTGTTTGACGGTTTGTACGGACTGGCGATACCGACCTCCTTCAGTTTGTGATCTGTGGCGGCAGAGAATAGGAAAATTTCGAAAATTTCACGGATCATGTCATTTCCTTTATATCATCAACAATTATTTTTACCATATATGTATTTTATTAATTTTGTAGATGTAATTACTAAAAAAAATAATATTTTATACGATAGTTTTATTTTATTTTTATGTAACACATTTATTATTATTTAATGATAAAAAAATATATAATAAATAATTATTTAATAATAATAAATATATCACATCTTATTTAAATATATAAAAATAAATAATAATATGATATTTAGAATTTTTATTTTTTATTATAATCAATCATAATATATATTATATGGTCAAACAATATCATAAAATACTAATACAAGTTTTTTATATGGATTAAACCAAAATATCAAACAATATTTGGAATAATAGTAAAATCATGCCTGCCCGATATATTTGGTTGGCGTCGTAGACTCTGGCTTTGGATCCAATCCCGATAATTGAATTTATTATGAACTATGAAGCATCTACTTATAATAAAAAAAAAATGAATTATAAAGCATCTCGTATCTTTTATAATTATGAAACACGTGGCAATGATCTATAGATCCGATAACTAAATCGATTCAAATCCATAAGATATCATTAATTATGGAATCTTGATGAGATTTTTTGACATTAATTAAAAAATATGGTCAAACGACTAAGAGCTGGGACACATTTTCGATCAATTTCACCTCATAATACGAGACTGAAAATAGAAAACATATGGAAAATGTTATGTTGTCCTTATTTAATCGTTAGTGCAAAAGTGTATTTTTTTTAATATTTTAAACAAATTACATTAGAAATTTAGAAGTCAAAGTGAGCAATCACTTTGAGAGGACATAATAGCAACACCCAATGTTATATAATATATATAAGTGAGTAATGCTATATTATCATATAGTTTTGACTGTTAGGCATGGCTGCTAGTATAAAGTTATTTTTTAATTTTTTAATTTTTTTTACATTTTTAACATTTTTAAATATTTTTAAAAATTAAAAAATATATATATCAATACACACTAAAATTACTTTAATGTACATTAAAAATTACTTTCTTAATCATTAAATAAAAAAATTTTAAAAATAATTTAAATACATGAATAGTCAAAATAATTAGGAGATAAACTCAAACGACATATTAACATTTTTCATATTGAGAACTAATTAAAATATTGATCGGGATCTAATAATTAGGAGGTGAAAATGAATGATAGAAATCTCAAAATGAAAATAATTGTAATAATTTTGTGGGTGAATATATATATTGTTATAAAACTATCGAAAGGAGAGAGAGAGATATATAGAACTCAGAGAAGTTATGAAACTTATGAATTTCTTAAAGAATTCAACGATATATATAGGCGTACAAAGGGAACTATGCCAGTTACTATGCAGTACTATGCTGGTACTGTGCATATGTACTATGCCAGTTACTATGCAGTACTATGCTGGCACTATACACTGTGCGATGTCGGCCATTTACTATGCCAGTTACTATGCAGTACTATGCTGGCACTATGCGCACTGTGCGATGTCGGCCATTTACTATGCCAGTTACTATGCAGTACTATGCTGGCACTATGCACTGTGCATTTGACGGCTAGCTCAAGGTGGTCATACAATTTTACAATGCTATTTTACAACACTCCCCCTTTGGATGACCACATATAATGAATATGCCTCGTTAAAACCTTGCCAAGGAAAAACCCTGTGGGAAAAAACCAATGGCGAAGGAAAAAGAGTACAATATTCATGTGTACCGTAAAATGCTTTAAGATTGCCTCATTAAAACCTTGCGAAGGAAAACCCAGTGGGATAAAACCTTAGCGAAGGAAAAAGAGTACAATCAGCATAAGTCTTCAAGACGTTACTCCCCCTGAAAAGTGCATGATAAAAGGTCTTCAAGTCTCCGCATTCCAATGTTCTGTACAATCTTCTTAAATGTTGCAGTTGGTAATGCTTTTGTGAATAAATCTGCCAGATTATCACTTGATCGTATCTGCTTGACTTTAATTTCACATTTTTCTTGAAGTTCATGAGTATAAAAGAATTTAGGTGAAATATGTTTGGTTCTATCACCTTTGATATATCCTCCTCTAATTTGAGCAATACAAGCAGCATTATCTTCGTATAAAGTTGTTGGACTATCATTAATCACTGGAAGACCACACTTTTCTTGAATATGTTGGATCATTGATCTTAGCCAAATGCATTCTCGACTTATTTCATGAATTGCAATGATCTCTGAGTGATTTGAAGATGTAGCAGATAGTGTTTGTTTGACAGATCTCCATGATATAGCAGAATTTCCATAAGTAAATACATATCCAGTCTGAGATCTACCTCTGTGTGGATCTGAAAGATAACCTGCATCTGCATATCCAACTAATTGTGAACTTGAACCATATTGATAAAATAATCCCATATCAACCGTACCTCGAAGGTATCGAAGGATATGTTTAATGCCATTCCAATGTCTTCGAGTTGGTGCGGAACTATATCTTGCAAGTAAATTAACTGAAAATGCAATATCAGGCCGAGTGCAATTTGCAAGATACATCAGGGCTCCAATTGCACTGAGATAAGGTATTTCAGAACCAAGAATTTCTTCATTGTCTTCACAAGGACGAAATGGATCCTTCTGCACATCAAGTGATCGAACAACCATTGGAGTACTCAGAGGATGAGCTTTGTCCATGTAAAAGTGTTTCAAGACTTTCTCTATATAATTTGACTGATGAATGAGAATTCCATTTGGCAAATGCTCGAGCTGCAGGCCGAGACAAAATTTCGTTTTGCCAAGATCTTTCATTTCAAATTCATTCTTTAAATATGTAGCGGTTCTTCTGATCTCTTCAGGAGTTCCAACAAGATTTAGATCATCAACATAAACCGCAATAATAACAAATCTGGAGTCTGATTTCTTAATAAAAACACATGGGCATATTGGATTATTTTCAAATCCTTCTTTCAATAGATATTCGCTAAGGCGTTTATACCACATGCGTCCGGATTGTTTTAACCCATATAAAGATCTTTGAAACTTAATAGAATACATACTTCTGGATGTACTCAGATTAGAAGCTTCAGGCATTTTATATCCTTCAGGGATTTTCATATATATGTCATGATCTAATAATCCATATAAATATGCGGTGACCACATCCATCAACTGCATATCCAATCTTTTTATAACTGCCAAACTAATCAAATATCTGAATATGATTGCATCCATAACAGGAGAGTATGTTTCCTCATAATCAATCCCCGGTTTCTGCAGGAAACCTTGTGCAACAAGTCGTGCTTTATATCGCACAATTTCATTACTTTCATTACGTTTACGTATAAATACCCATTTATATCCAACGGGCATTACACCCTTTGGTGTTTGTATAATTGGTCCAAAGACCTCTCGCTTTGCTAGCGAGTTTAATTCAGCTTCAATAGCTGATTTCCATTTTGGCCAGTCATTTCTACGTCGACATTCTTCGACAGTTCTTGGCTCAATTTCTTCATTACTTCTGGTAATGTCAAGAGCCATTTTATATGAAAATATGTTGTCGACAACAGTTTTATTTCTATTCAAAATTTCTCCTGTACTCATGAAATGTATCGAGATCTCGTTATTTTCAGGTACCTGTCCCTCTTCAAGGGAAAACATTTCATGAAATACCTCTTCAGGAGGTTCTTTCTCAGGAGATTTACTCTCTTCATGAGCATCAATTACTCTTATGGCCTGTGTTGGTATGGACTCTTCAGGAGTACCAAATTCATTTTGTATTTTCCTCTTCCGAGGAATTTTGTCCTTAGCACCAATAGGCCGTCCACGCTTCAGGCGTATCTTAGACTCGCCTATTGCTATTTTGGCAACTTGTCCTTCAGGGACTGCAATCCTTGCTGGAACATTAACAGCAGGAATATATGATTTTACCACACCTTTAGTGTCAGTAAATGCATCCGGTAATTAGTTTGCAACACTTTGCAAATGAATAATCTTTTGAACCTCTAGATTACATTCTTTTGTACGAGGATCAAATTGGGAAAAAGCTTTATTTTTCCAAGTAATTTCCTGTCGTGCTTCAGGCACCGACTTCTCATTACACAATGTTTGTCGTGCTTCAGGCACCGACTTCTCATTACCCGTTGTTGGAAAAATGGATTCGTCAAAATGACAATCCTCAAAACGTGCCTTAAACATATCCCCTGTAAGAGGCTCAAGGTATCTGATAATAGATGGAGAATCAAACCCAACATATATCCCAAGTCTACGTTGAGGGCCCATCTTTGTACGTTGTGGAGGTGCAATTGGAACATATACAGTACATCCAAAAGTACGAAGATGAGAAATATTTGGTTGCTGACCAAATGCAAGCTGTAATGGTGAATATTTGTGATATGTTGATGGCCTAACTCGAATTAATGATGCTGCATGAATTATAGCATGTCCCCAAGCAGAAATAGGAAGATTTGATTTCATGAGTAAAGGTCTAGCGATTAGCTGAAGTCTTTTAATCAATGATTCAGCTAAACCATTTTGAGTATGTGTGTGGGCAACTGGATGTTCAACATCTATTCCTATTGACATGCAATAATTATCAAAAGCTTGAGATGTAAATTCTCCTGCATTATCCAATCGAATAGTTTTAATTGGATAGTCAGGGAATTGTGCTCGTAGCTTAATTATTTGTGCAAGAAGTTTAGCAAATGCAGCATTTCTAGTGGAAAATAAACAAACATGTGACCATCGACTTGATGCATCAATTAAAACCATAAAATATCTGAACGGTCCACTTGATGGTTGAATAGGCCCACATATATCTCCATAAATCCTTTGTAAAAAAGATGGAGATTCAAAACCAACCTTTGAGATAGATGGTTTGATAATCAATTTACCTTGAGAACATCCAGAGCATGGATATTCATTGGGTAAGATAATCTTCTGATTCTTTAGGGGATGCCCATACGAATTATCAATTATTCGTCTCATCATTATTGATCCCGGATGTCCAAGGCGATCATGCCAAGTCATAAATATTTTGGGATCAATGCACTTCTGGTGCATTACAATATGTGATTCAATTGTTCTCATTTTTGTATAATACAATCCAGATGAGAGGGCAGGCAGTTTTTCTAATACGAGCTTCTGGCTCGAAATTATTTTAGTAATGAGAAGATGCTCTTTATCGTCTTCGTTAATGGTTTCAATATGACAACCATTACGACGTATATCTTTAAAACTTAATAAATTTCTTCTGGATTGTGAAGAAAATAGAGCATCATTAATGCAAAATTTGGTGCCATTAGGCAACACAATATAAGCTCTTCCGGAGCCTTCAATTAGATTCGATGAACCGGAGATGGTATGAACATAGGCTTTACTCAATGTTAGATTTTGAAAATATTTTTTATCCTTAATAATTGTGTAAGTTGTAGCACTGTCAGCCAGACATACATCTTTATTATTCATCTCGGAGATAGAAAGTTCATCAATAAGACTCATGATTCTACAAAATATATAAAACTTTCATTACTAAAAAAAAAACATTACAGAATAAAAATATTTTACAATAATATAAAGGAAATACATTAATTAAAAAGGAATACTTCCATGATCAACTCTACCACTAGAATCCTCAAAGAAATCAGAAACATCAAGACTTGTAATATCTTCTCCATCTATAGAATTTAAAGCATATGATGGTTCAGCAAAATTTGTTTCAAATTTCTTTGTTTTTTCTTTTATGGAAGATTGGTATAAGTCAACCAAGTGTTTAGCTGTACGACAGGTACGAGACCAATGTCCAGTCATACCACATCTATGGCATTCATCTTCATATTTCTTTACAAATTTATTTTGAGGACCTTTGCCCTTTTCTGAGTTGAACCACTTCTGGTGGTACGGTGTATATCTATTATTTTCCCTTTTAGTGTGGTCACTTCTAGGACCTCCACTTCTATAGTTTTTCTTACCACGTCCACGCCCTCTTTTTCTTTGAAAAGATGCACCATTCGCTTCTGGGAATGATGTAAATCTAGTACCATTCACTTCAGGGAATGATATAGAACCAGTAGGACGTGACTGGTGATTTCTTAATAAAAGCTCATTATTTTGCTCAGCTAATAGAAGACAAGATATAAGTTCAGAATATTTCTTGAACTTTCGCTCTCGATACTGCTGCTGCAGGAGCACATTCGAGGCATGAAAAGTAGTATATGTCTTCTCTAACAAGTCATCATCAGTGACTTTTTCACCACATAATTTCAATAGCGAGCTAATTTTAAAGAGTGCAGAGTTATACTCACTAACACTCTTGAAGTCTTGCAACCTCAGGTGCATCCAATCATGACGAGCTTTTGGGAGGATTACAGTTTTCTGGTGTTCGTATCTCTCCCTTAAATCATTCCACAAAATAAGTGGATCTTTCACCGTTAGATACTCAGTTTTTAATTCTTCATGAAGATGGTGCCGAAGGAAAATCATTGCCTTAGCACGGTCCTGCAGGGACCCTTGATTTCCTTCTTTAATTGTATCTCCCAGGTTCATTGCATCCAGATGGATCTCAGCATCAAGGATCCAAGATAAATAATTTTTTCCAGAAATGTCAAGAGCAACGAATTCCAATTTTGTAAGATTTGACATTTTTTACATATATAAATCAAGAATATAAAAATATATTGAAAAACTTACTTGAAGTAGAAGACTATTAGCTTCAAGATCGTCAGAACTTTCGTGCTGATAACGTGTTATAAAACTATCGAAAGGAGAGAGAGAGAGAGAGAGAGAGAGAGAGAACTCAGAGAAGTTATGAAACTTATGAATTTCTTAAAGAATTCAACGATATATATAGGCGTACAAAGGGAACTATGCCAGTTACTATGCAGTACTATGCTGGCACTATGCACTGTGCGATGTCGGCCATTTACTATGCCAGTTACTATGCAGTACTATGCTGGCACTATGCACACTGTGCGATGTCGGCCATTTACTATGTCAGTTACTATGCAGTACTATGCTGACACTATGCACACTGTGCGATGTTGGCCATTTACTATGCTAGTTACTATGCAGTACTATGCTGATACTATGTACTGTGCATTTGACGGCTAGCTCAAGGTGGTCATACAATTTTACAATGCTATTTTACAACATATATATATATATATATATATATATATATATATAGTGTAATGAACTCGATAATAGTACTACTGATGACATGGTGGTCCTTTTGAAAATAAAATTACAAATGCTATTCCACCAAATTAGTATTGGAGTACTATATAGCAGCACATGGTGGCCCTAATAAACAAATGGTGGCGGCCGGAAACCTGCCTATGGATGAAAGTCACGTATATATGCTGTTACTATTCTAGATGGATACATCATGATCAATTCGTTGACAAGGAAAGGAGGTAGTTGGCACTTGTCGCCAAGAAGTTCGTTGGCTACATGCATGCATGCATGGCTAGCTAGCTCTCTACCATCAAACTGCATGCCCGCCGGAAAAAGCTAGGTGCATCGGACGATTAATACTTTTTGTTTTCTTTTTCGTTTATTTGGTTTGATCTTTTTCTTTCTGCAGTACTGATCCATTGAATTAGCATCATTTGTTAACGATTTATAATTAAAAGAATATATAGAGTAATCTTTGTGCAAATCTAACAGATCCTAATGTAATTGGTCCGCAGATTTCACACAATATATATATATATATATGAGCAATGTTACATATAGTTGTGGAATTGTAAACGCTATACAATCGCTTTAAAAAAGAGTGAGGTCTACGATTAAAAAATTAGTTTTTTTTTATGTAGGTTCTATATTAATTCATTTTTTTCAAAGCGACTGCACGTCGCTTGTATAACCACGACTGCAAATATCATTTTTCTATATATATTTAGAATGATTGCGATTTAAATATATATATATATATATATATATATAAACCTAATTTAAACATTTAGGGTGAGAATAATTAGATGTCAAGGCTTCAAATCATCGGCTGGGTACACAACATGATGATGATGGATAATTTTACGCACCATCACTGCAAATATATAATGATGCTTGGATGAATCTCTTAACTATTTGTAGTTAAGATGTGTATACTTGTTAATTTAACCACCGTTTGATGTGATAATAAAATATAAGAAATGATAGTTACAGTTACGAGTATGCAAGTGTCATATAATTATTTTGAAAAAAATAAATAAATATGAGATTTGCATGAAAAAATAATAATTTTTTAATTGTGAATCTCATTCTTTTTTAAAATAAGTGTACGATACTTATACACTTCATAACTGTATATAACATTACTCATAAAATATAGTCGATGGCCTTAAAGGTTGATGGTGTGTTCCCTCTCTCACGATGGATACATGGATGTTTCCAAATCAAGTCTATAATTATATACCTACCTCAGCTCCCATTATAAAAAAGGAAAAGAGTCCGATCGACGTTGGTTGATTTATAGTTAAAATTGTATGTTCTTAATTGCCTTGTAATAATAAAGGAGATATCAAGGTTGTTGATTCTAACCTCACGAAGACGTACGTCTTCTCTTCATAGAAATAAATATAGATCAGAAAGAAGTCATAGATCATATGATCATTACGAGTGACGCATATGTGTAACAAAAAAATATAATATGTTGGAGATCAAATGTAAATCCTTAATATATCATATATAAGGCAAGATTATAAGTGCTGTTTGGTAAATTAGAAATTAAAGAGAAAAGTGATATAGCACAATGTTCCTTGATTGACTCCAATGACTGAATGACAATGCAGGGGTGTTAGCTCCTTCTGATCATGACAACAAGAGGTATGACACTAATCGCATTAATACTCAGGCCAAAAGGAAAAAGAAAAAAGAGAAAGAAGAGAGGAAAAGGACATATATAGTCCACATCGAGTCGTCACTTTCATGTAGTTATCATCAAGTAACACAAAATTCACATGGCTAATTACTTTAATCACCTTTCACGTTCTGATCAATACCATTGCCGGGCCAAAGAAAAAGGAAAGAGAGACAATTTCTTCTAATTCTGGTACCGTCTGTTTCCCGTAATTAAATCATATTCAAAGGAAAATGGAGTTTTCAAAGGGTATATTACATTCTGACAACATGTGAGGGTTGCCCCCACCAAAACTCGTCGTCAAGCTTCTACACCACATGTGCGTAGTACTCCAGAAAGACCCTTCCCCATTCATACCATTTCAGCGGCCCAAAAAGTATCATAAATCCCAAAATGTTATCAAAATCTCGTCCATTCAATCTTTGACAAAATATATAAATACATTGTAACTTTTTTCAGCACTCATCTCTATCCATATTCTCATTGTTGTTGGTGAAATCATTTACCTATGTTTGGATTATTATTGTTTCGACAGTTGATGCTTGATAGCTATATAGTTGTCCGGTAAAGAAAAAAAAGGAGAAAATTAGAAAAGGTTGCATATATTATTATGGCTGGTTAGAATTCAAAGTTCCATAATCATGAAGTTTAGTAGTGTTGGGGCTGCTTTCTGCTCTCTCATCACTCCCTAAGACGTGTTTGGAACAGGGCAAAGTGGTACCGTTACGCGGAGAGAGTTGGTGAAAAGGACAGACACTCATAATTCTTCTTGAAACGGGAACAAAGGTGGTTGTCAATATGACAAAAAAAGTTTTATGGACTTTTTTTCTTTTCTCTTTTGAGTGAACCAAATCATCCTCAGTAATCTCACCTTTTGTTCTTTCTAACCCTTCTTTTACGTTTTTTAGGATTTGTAGGATCGTAAGCATGATCGTTTCATTGAAATTGCTGCATTTTTGCTCGTGGCCCCGCGGCCATGTTGTTGATTGAAGCTTTGCATGGGTTGGCTCATGGCTGATGCATGCTGTCGTAGGTGTGGATCATGTTAATTTGTCCTTTTTTTTTTTTTTTTTTTTTTTTTTTTTATAAAAGGGTCCTTCAATTTTATTGATTAGCCCTCATTTAAAAAATATGATCTTATACAAAGACAAGTGGATTACAAAAATCTCAAAACCGGATTCCTATGAAAAAAAAATTATAATCTTTAATAAAACTTAGTTATAATTAAGGACGACTGAAAATAAAATTAGCCACGCAAAATGGGATTTCCCTGTTGTTTTGCTGAAGTAGTAGGACAGGCAATAGCATTGAACTTTAGTCTGCTTACGGTATAGCTAGTACTCTATTTCCTTATTAACACCTAAGACAGAAGAGATGTTATAGTTGCACTTTTTGAATCTAGATCGTGGGTGTATTGAATTGAGCAACTTGGTGGCATTAGAAATGGATAAAGGCAAGGTTAATGTACCACTCATAAGAAAGAAAGAAAGTGAGTTAATTAAAGAATCCAATGTCACTCTTTATGTCACAACAATGCCACAGTTAATAGTATTATTAGATTCAACCCGCCCCCATCCATCATCATGCTGAGGAGCGAGGAGTCTAGGAATGATGAGAATAAATGGACAATGAACTCCTGATTCCCAAAAACGAAAAAGTGTGGAGTTTAAAAATTAATTTATAAAAGTGAACCTTACAAAATGATATGTTCATATATGATAATTAGATTTATTTTCTAATAAAAATTGTTCTACGAAATAATTTATCGTAACAAATTACGTTAATTTGTAAGATTATTTTTTCAAAATCTATTTGCAAACTAAAATATCTCATTTGTGATTGGTACGATTCTATTTGTGAGAATTATTGTATTCTTTTGTATTGTTTCCATAGAAGTTGGTGATAATTATAACGATCATATTAAAACAAAAGAAGAATATTATGGATGATAGACTTTCATTTTCTTATTCAAATGTTATAATGTGGGTATAAGGTTATAACGTACGTTTGTTTTAACATTGGATTACACAGAGTTTGTGCCTAGTCATGAGAATATATATATATATATATATATAATAAAGGGGTGTGCAAAAAGGGCCTTGGGCCTGTCCGTACGATGAAACCGAATTGAGCCCACCCGACAAATGCCAAGTTCTTCGGATCCAAGTCACCTACGGGTTGAGAGAAATCAATATCAGTCGAAACTGATAGATCCGCTATACGCTTTAACTGCACAAACTCTTCCTCTCAGTTTTAGAAACCCTAGCCACTGTCGTTCGACTTCACCGTTCGTCTTCATTGTCCAAGCCAGTAAGTCCCCGATTTCTCGCTTCGGCTTCTCTTAATCTGATTTGAATACTGTCTTTGAAAATTGTAGCGGCAATTCCCAGGCCGAGAAGAGAGATTTCAGGGCAGACAAATGCACCTCAGACACTGTAAATCTCTTTGCAAGATCAAGATTTGTTCTTCTTTTTTTTTTTCCCCCTTTTCCTTCTTTTATACGTGTATTTGAGTTTTCTTTTGAATTCCACTCTCATGTATTTTTGAGTGTTCAAGGCTTGAATTTTTCAGATGGACAAGCTATGATTTCGATCGGGTATTCTTAGGGTTTTGGAGAATTCTGCACAACAAATACCTGGTTGGGTTTTCTCAGATCTCAATTGTAGAGATCTCCGCTAGCTGGCTCGATCTTGGCAGTCGTCTCTGGCTGCGGCTGTGCGTGCACCATCTGATGATGAGGATTTTGTATATGGCTAGAAGCAGAGTTGCGATTCCTATCACCACCAGGCCATAATACAAAGTGGGTAAGGGATTTTAGTGGAAGAAAAGGATGTGGCTGTGGAAAAGAATGCAAGAGATTGGGTTTTGGTACTCTGCAAATCAAGGTATCGAAAGTAGAGTGAAGAACGGGATCGAGCCGTAAATGTTGGTTCGGGTCGATCCGCCTTTGTTGGACTTTCTCTGCGGGCCGGGCTGGGCCGTTGTGCAGGCCTAATATATATATAAACCCAAAAAATAAGAATTTGAAAAGAACTTATAACTTAAAAAGACTTTAAAATTTTTTTAAAAAAAATATTAAACTAGATATAGCTAGGAAGGAGGAAAGTTCAGGAAAGGAAACACAAGATTGTGAGTTAGGGAAAAAGATCAGGAAAGGAAATGTTATTTGAAGCTTAAAAACTATGGAGCAAGATTGAAAATTCGTTCTAAAGTTTTTGAGCTGAACCCAATTTTTCAAAGAAGAAGACTTCAGTCTTTCCATTTCCTGAAATAATTTTCTATTAAGCAAAATTTTTAACGCATTCATATATTAAACAAATTAGAGAAATGTTTAAGTTAAGTAGAGATTTTATAAAAATAAATTTACAAACTAATGTGGTACGTTAGATTATAAAATTATTTTTATTATAAAATAAATTTAACATATTATACAAAACCACCTCAATTTATTTATTTTTATATAATATTTTTATAACTGTATAACTTCTTAAGAAGTTATTACCAAAAATCTTTTCCGAGTGAAACAGACTGAGGACCTCCTGCTGAAAGGCCTACTATGTATTGCCCGTTAATAGGATCGCAATCAAAATGACAGGCTTGTCTTCTTTGGGCTTGGGGTTGCCCTGCTTTTATTGTTTGGATCACAGTTCTGTAGCAGGATATTTACAATTTGAATTCAGCTTGGGCTTATTTTCGTTGTTGGGTATTTTAATCATTGGACGCCATGGGCTATTAACGCCCGTTATGCCTCAAATTTGTGTCAGACATGAATAGGCTGTCAGTATCGTTGGTTGCTTCAAGAACGGTGTCATTGAAACTTCGATATTATCCTGCGTCGCCTTGTTGCAGTAAACTGTTCATATTCACAATGCCTAACGGGGCCTTAATCTCAAGAATCACTAGATGGGCGAATCATTATCACGATATTACACACTTTGCAATGATATAATTATGGTTCCATGATAAGGGAAGCCATTGGTTCGCTTTTGCACCACTGCTCGAAAACGAAGGCGTACCGACATGGCCTTTCTCTTCATGCGGCCGCCTTTAAAACAGCGTTGCAATTCGATATCATCATTGCCAACCACATCGTCAACATGTATGTCAAGTGCGGTAACATTGTTTCTGCACGTCGCGTGTTTGATGAGATGTCCGAAAGAAACCTTGTGTCCTGGTCGGCTATGATTTCGGGTTGTGATCAGGTTGGGGAGCATCCGATGGCACTTGAACTATTTTCTAAAATGTGTCCCGCGCCCAACGAGTACGTATTTGCCAGTGCTATCAGTGCATGTGCTAGCCTCCTGGCAATGCCACAGGGACAACAACTTCATGCTAAATCACTGAAGTTTGGCTATGCATCCGTCTCATTTGTTTGTAACTCTCTGATCTCGATGTATATGAAATGCGGTCGATGCAATGATGCCTTAGCAGTGTATACTAGTACACCAGAACCAAACTCTGTTTCATATAATGCTCTCATTTCTGGGTTTGTAGAAAATGGGCAGCTTGAAAAGGGGTTTGAAGTGTTCAAAATAATGCACCAACAAGGTTTTGTACCAGATCGTTTTACTTTCGTTGGAGCTTTGGAAATTTGCTCTGATTCAAATGATTGCGTAATGGGAACAGCGTTGCATGCCCAAACGGTCAAGCTTGAGCTCGACTCCACTCCTTTTATTGGCAATGTGATGATATCAATGTACTCGAGATTCAATTTGATAGATGAAGCGGAGAAGATCTTCAGATTAATTAAAAGGAAAGATGTCATTTCATGGAACACGATTATCACTGCTTATTCTCGTTGTGATAATCATTCAAAGGGCTTAAGTGTTTTCAAAGGGATGGAGAATGACTATTATGTGAGACCTGATGACTTCACCTTTGCCAGCCTCCTTGCCGCCTGTGCCAGTCTTGCTTCTATTCGCCATGGCAAGCAGATTCATGCTCATATAATCAGAACAAGGCTGTATCAAGATGTGGGAGTTGGTAACGCTCTAGTGAACATGTATGCTAAATGTGGTTCCATTGGATGTGCACATAACGTATTTAACAGAATACACCATCGCAATAATTTTTCATGGAACGCCATGATTGCCGGATTTGCAAAGCATGGACTTGGTGAAAGGGCCCTAGATCTTTTTGAGCAGATGAAGGCCATGGGGTTAAATCCAGATTCCGTGACATTCGTTGGACTTCTCCTGGCTTGCAATCATGCAGGGCTTGTGGACAAGGGCGAAGTTCTTTTTAATTCAATGGAAAAGGCTTATGGGATTACTCCTGATATACAACATTTCTCATGTCTTATTGATATGTTGGGACGGGCTGGGAGATTAACAAAGGCAGAAGAGTACATCAAGAAATTTCCTTTTGGGCATGACCCAGTTGTTTTAGGGAGCTTGCTTTCAGCATGTCGCCTGCATGGGGATATTGAAATCGGGGAGTGGTGGGCTAAACAACTCCTAAAGACTCAGCCCGTGACTAGTTCACCTTATGTTCTATTGGCGAACTTGTATGCTTTGGATGAGATGTGGGGTGATGTTGCGGAGGCAAGGAATATGTTGAAGGGCAGTGGGTTGAGGAAGACACCTGGCCATAGTCTGATTGAAGTAAACGGAAAATTTGAAAAATTCACTATAGGGGATTTTTCTCATTCAAGGATACATGGGATAAAGAACATTCTAAGAACTTTAAACTGGGCAGTGCGTGAAGTCTTCTTGGCCATATGATATACTCCTGTTTTTTACCTAAAGGTATAATTCTTCCTGTTTGTATTTATTGCACGTAAAGCTTGATAGGAAATGTGATCAGTTTGTTTACTAACTAATTAAGAGTTCAGCATAAAAATTGTGCTAGTTTCTCTCACCCGTTGAGTCTTCACAAGCTCAGACTTTTGTCTAAATACAATGTATCGCTTAATTATTTTTACACGCGCACAGCTATGCTCTGTCGTGAAATGTGCGTGGCTGTCACAGGGATGAGAGGGTGTTAGACATTTCATACATATGTAACTTGCAAGGCTGTGGATAGAAGGAAAAGATAACTGTTGTTTTTTTTTTTTATATATGCAATTTATGCGATATTTATGTCATTCTCAATGTTATACTTAGGGGGCCTCTGCTGCAGTGGTCAAGTCTTGGGCAACAGTCGCTATGGATTGGAAAACATGAACTGTGATATCCGGACTGTCAGTCTTCCCTTTTCTACTGTATTTTGGATTTCCTCTCATTATGACATGAAAATCTGGGACAGATAACTGGATTTTCAAGCTTTCCTTGGCCACTGCATGATGGATTGCCTCTCATTATTTCATGGAAAGCGGGGAGATGTTCAGCACCTGTGATTATTGTGGGACTTCATCTGTGTAGATTGCTTTTCAAGCATCACCCCACGCGTAAACAATGAAGAGTAGTGTCCTTGAAATTGCTCAGCAGCTGTCCCCCCACTTCAAGACATCACACTATATAGAGACATCATTGATATTAATTTTCTGAGACATTTTTGCTCCAGCTAAGAGATGTAAAAATCTAAATAAATGTTGTGTCAAGGTCTTTAGATCAATTTGATTATATGTTGAAGAACTCAAGAGTAATTTGATTGTAGAAATTCAGTGGTGGCAAGGTCATTCCAATCTAACTTGAAGCGCTCTAACTGTCAGCCTCGTGATTATTTTGGATTCAATTGGACCCAATCCAAATAAATTTTTGCCATACATAATTAAACATATTTCTAACCTTCAATTGACGGGAAAAAAAAATGGAGTCGGTGGCGGTCGGTGTTCACGGGCGGCTACTGTGACTCGTACATACGCCCACACAATATATAATAATTGTAGCCAATAATTGTTATTGTGGGCGGTTCATAATGGGCCCTTAGGCCAACTCTATATATGGTCTTGAATCAACTGCCGGCAAGTTGTTCCAATTTCTTTTACCACGCAGACACAGAAACTAAAGAAAAAGAAATAAGAATTAAGGAGGTTAAATTTAAAATAAGAGATGAAAATGACATGTTGTGCAATAGCCTATGTAGGATGTTGTCATCATGCATACACAATAGGGAATGTTTTCTCGAAGCTTCACGTTTTTGGTCTGATTCAATCGTTTGAATCCTCCAGAGAGAAACACCAGAGCTGATAAACAAAATGAAAGGGAATTAAGATGTTTGAGAAGCATATCTAGAATCTCTAACATAAAGTAATTGTGTATTGAAAACGTCCAAGAAAACATGGGAAAATTATGACACAGGTTCATTGGAGAGAGACAGAGAGAGATTTCTTCCATTTTTTCTCCTAAACAAGTTTTGTACTATTCCTCATTCCTTACCATGGATCAATTAACGGAGCATCTCCTACGTATTCTTCAAGAAAAAAGAGACAAACAAAGTTTCCCATTTTCTATCTTACTAGGGCAGATCCAACCCCAACCACGGATAGGATACATTATTAAAAGGAAAATATTAGTTGAATTGATAAAATTGATCGATAAAAATGATCGATTGAATTATTTTATTTTATTTTATTTTTATTTTTAAATTTTACTTAATAATTAAGAAAGTAATATTAGTGATTTGATTTTTTTATTTTTTAAAATATTAAAACCGTATAAAAAATGATTAAAATAAAAGAAAAGAAAAAATCATTTACACTGCATCAATTCATTTCATCGGTTGTCCATAGTACAGTAGCATTGTCCTTATTAAAACATGTTATACATACCAAACAACTTTGCCTTCGGTACCCACTTCAATTACATGATATATTTTCCAATCCAATTCATGCATATAATCTTCAACCCATGCCTTGTCATTAAATGATCCGACAGTTAAAATCATGCCATTCTTATAAATTAAAGTTTTGTTTCTACTCAAAAGAACATATAATATTTCCCATAAAGAATGTTTTAACGCTTTAGTTGAGGTTTCTGATAATATATATTAGGGCCCTAATCCACCAAATAAAAGTCAAAAAGCAAGTAGAAAAGACAAGAACAGAAACTAAAAACCGGCTTTAATTAAATAAATAAATAAATAAATAAACTAAAAACCAGCTGTCTTGCACCTTTGGCTTATGATATTGGAGTGCGTGTTGCTGCCTGCTCAATTGTATGATTGGATGGAATCAATACTTGTGGTTGCGGAGAGTACTGCTTTTTCTTCTTGGATAAGGCTTAAGGAGCCACGAGATGGGAATGTTTTGGTAGGAATTTTCCTGGTAAAAAGTAGACATTGTAATGTGCAATCGTAATTAATATCAATGGTTTAGAAAACAAAGAAAAAGCTGCCTTGTGCAGATTCTAATTGTATGCATAACGCGATTGAGTTGTGGACCTGGATGTTGACTGGGCGCGCATGAGTCTTGAGAAGGATTATTGTCTGGAATTGGTCATCGTCAATGTTAAAATCCACCCTAATTATGTTCTTAACTGGAATTATTGAATTTGCTTTATTCTTATTTATTTATTCTTCTCCTTTAACTCTAATCGAACTTTTGTGATTGGCATCTTTCATCATATTATCGACTATCATTGCTGCATGCTTTGGATAAAAGTTACGAGCCACATGTTTTGAATATATAGTTCGTTAAAAAAAAGATACAAAGAGTACTGTTTCCCAATGTCATTTTCTTTTTATTTTGTAGGGAATTTAATTTCTTTTCAATCTTGATCATGTCGTAGCTTATGCTAAAACAATCTCCTCATCACTTCATTTAAAAGTCTCATTTATTGCTGTCTTTTTCATGCCCATGTAGCATATAATTAAATAATTAAAAAATAAGAAACAAAGAGCATATATAATTATGATATTGGTCATGGTGGGTTCCCTACTCGTATAATGGCAATTCGTGGATTAATATACAACTTTTTTCTGTTCGATTCGATAAGAAAAGATCATGCCTTTTATTAATTCCATTAAACCATATTATTATTATTTTTTCCACTTTTTCTTTTTTCTTTTTCTAGTGCTTGATATTTCTAAGCAATTTTAATGTTCCACTTTCACGTTAAAGATACGATAAATTAATTATTTTTCTCTCGTACCGCGGGGGGCCTCAACTTGAACTTTAACCTCCAATCTTATCAACTAAAAATATCACGTATAACTGTAAAGTACGTAAATATTAAATAATTATTTTTAAAAAATAAAATATATTATTAAAATTTTAATTTTTTTATATAAATTTTATATTTATTTTTTAAAATAATTATATAACATGTACACACTCACGAATATAACTATCATTTCTTATTTTTATTTACTCTTTTAAAATAAATATGTAACTTAAAATCATCGAATATTTCTTTCAGATTTTTAATATTATCTCAATCAAATGGAGGCACTACAGCCCAAACTAACTTCATTAATTAAAAAGAAAAATGGCGTCAAACCAAGGAGGGGTTGGGGGGGGTGGCTGCCCTATCATCATCTACTTATAAATTTCCATTTGCTTGTAAATTAGTTATTGAGTAAGGTTTGGTAATTATTCATTTGGTATCGATGCTTAATTACTTTATTTACCACTAAGCATGCATATCGTCACATCATGAACAAGACATGTTTATCTTTTAAACCAGCCCCCAATATTAGAACTCTTTCCGGTTTGACTGCGTCAAGGCTGGACTAATGCCGAACTCCTATTTATTAATATTCACTAAGTATAAAATAGGAGTCGTCTTTATCATTTCATGACGTGTAATATATTTCGCTTACTTGTATTAAATGAATCCAAAAGTCAAACGAAAAAAAATATATATAAAAATATATTTTGGGGGTGGCGGCGGATTTATAAGAGACGAAGAAAAAATATAGTTATAAGTATAATTATGTATTAATTTATGTATTAATATAATTTGATCGGTTAAAAAATAAATTTTATTAAAAATAATATTAATTTAAATTTTAAATATAAATAAATCAGTATTAATATATAGATTAGTATGCGATTGTATTTGTATATAGCAAAATTCAAGAGATGAAACCCTCTTGTAGTTTTTTTAATATGTATCTTTTGGCAATTTATATTTTTAGTTATTAATAAAAAAGAAATATGCTATTATATTTGGTATCTATAACAATAGAGTCTTGTACTCCTCTTTCTTGAAAGGACGGAAGATGCCAATGCTTCTCTTCTTTAGAAGATGAGTCATTTAGTTTTGTTTTTACATAATGTTTTTTCTTTTTTGTTAAAAGAGAGTTTTATAGAAATTAAGATAATATTCTCCACAAAAGAATTTGTATGAGGAGGCGCTCTAAAGCATATGCATAGTTTGGCTTGAGTTTAGATTTTTTTGTATTGATAAGTCACAACTGTAATTTTAGTTTATTGAATAAAATGAAGTCTATTTTCATAAAAAAAAAAAAAAATAGTGGATAAAAATAATAATATATGGCTGTCATTGATAAAATAATTTAAAGATTCTTAAATTTTCTTTTTAGTAACAAAATGACCAAATAATCCTACCAATAGAATTTCTTTCTCACAATCTCTGAGGACAAATGCTATAAATAAATATCAAATAAAAAAGTTTTGTATAGACTACTTGTAAAAAAGTAGGTCATACTAAAAAATAATTATTTTTTTTATACTTTTTAATGTGAGGTATATTTTTTTAAAAAGACTTGTGTAGAGATTGTCTATTTAAAATTTGTAGAAATCATATCTCATATCTAGAGATATGGTATTTTTTTTAATTAGTTTCCTTCCTAATTTATATAAGATATTGAAACTGACTAATTTTATTCATCATTTTAATTTTTATTATTCTCTCATTATTTCATAATGTGATATTAAATAATTAAAAATAAATTATTATATTTCACTAAAAAATTTATCATTTAATGCTACATCATATGATGATAAAAGGATAATAAAAAATAGATATTGAATATATTTTTTCATTGAAGCTAGATGATAAATATTTACTAATAAAAGATAGTGTGTGCACGACTGCAATTATGGTGGCTAAAAGATAGTGATTTTATAAATAGTGGACGGTTTAATTAAATAAAAATAATTCTACGTACAGTTTTAAGTTTTACAACATTTGTCAAATATTTAATGTTACATTAATAAAATAATTATATAAAATAATCTTATAAATTAATGTGATTCATTTTATCTATTAATTTATTTTATAATAAAAATAATTTTATAATTTGATAAGTAATATCAATTTATAAAATTATTTTTGTGTAATTTCGTTATTGTTAGAGTATTTAAAAAAAAAGGTAAAATCAACAATAAAAATATTAATTTTTTATATAAATTTTATATTTAATTTTTTTTATAACGAATATATGATATTTACATATTATTATATGACTGTACATATCTGTAAATATCATCTGATGTCTTAAATAAAATGGTGTGGGGAGATTATCTTCTGACTGCTTTGTCCTCGTTCTCATGACGTGGCGATGTTATCCCACAATTCGTTCAACATAATCTTTTTCAAAATCCATTAATTTCAGTACGACATTCAATAAAGGCTAAAGAATTTGTCGATTATTTTTTCATTCATTAAGTTCAATACGACATGGCATCGATTTTTTTTTTTTTTCATTCATTAATTTCAATACGACATGGCAACCAATCAAGTTTTCTTCTTCTTTTAAATCAATAATTTGTCCTCCTTGACAAGCGGCTTTAAAAGATTGGCTTGCGGAAAGTTTCTGGGTCGATCATTTCATAATTTTGTTGCCGATTGGCGTGTCATGATTTCACACAATCTTGACCATCGAGTCTAATTAACAAATAGTACATTTTATGAATTTAATAATTTAAGTATATATCCAACATGTTAATTTTGGTATTAATTTACAGAATAAAAAAACAAAAAAACAAGATATTTGTTTTTTCTTTGGATGCTCACATGCATTGGGAATGAATTATTGGGCGAATTAAGAACTGTTCTAATTTATTTTATTTTAATTTTTCCTCGATGGTTGATTGGGTTTGGGGCGTCGGTGTGTTTTCATGGTGTGGAAGAAACGTGAGGTTTGGGGCGTCGGTGTGTTTTCATGGTGTGGAAGAAACATGACACGTACGGCTGACAACAATGACTTGGAACTAAGAAGAAGTTGCAGGTGGGTGGGAGTAATTGGGACACGCATGCATGAGTGGTACTACGTCTAAAAACAAATTACTAAATATAAATAAATTAAAAGAAAACAAGAAAAGAACAAAACAAAACAAAAAGGAGGTTAGAATTATTTAATGTACTGTATAATGCAGCAGCGTCCACTTGCAAATGCATCCAAATTATCAATAATGCAGAGAATATAAAAGGCTACCACAATATTCCACATGCATGCGCCATGCCGCAAATGTGTGGAAACTACTAGTACCGCACGCTCCTTTCAGACTCGACCGGAACTAATATAAATTTGGTTAATCTCTGTTAATTTAATTATATATAAGCTCGTTGAAATTGCTGCCGCGTGCTAAATGGTGTAAAGTTTGTAAACCTTTTTCTGAAAAAGTTTGACATATTGATCATGCATATATTTTCAAACAACAGCTACTGATCTTTCTTTCTGTTGCTTTTTTAATTGATTAACAGCTAGCATAGTTTGGAACTGAAATTTCAGTCTTTTATTTTCGGTTTTAAAGTCCAAACGAAAAGAGAGATAGATAAATGATGATAAGTAGGTTTTAAAGTATTTATAATCTTAAAAATTTTATATGTAGTCATTTTTATATTTTTTTTATATATTTTATTGATATGACTGGTTGCATATTAAAAAAATTAATGCAATAAATCATATTAATAAGATGTATAAAAAACATATAAAAATAATTGTATGTAGTATTATTTTTCTAATATTGTATGTAGTATTAAAGATTTGATAAACAATCTTGTATAACTCATTTTATATCTTTATTTGTCCTTAGTCTTTAGTGGATTCGTTTGTTTTTAGATATGAGATAAAATGAGTTGATATTAAAGTTGAAAATTGAATAAAATATTATTAAAATATATTATTTTAATATTATTTTTATATTGAGATTTGAAAAGTTAAATTGTTTATTTTCTTTTTTTATTTAGAATTGAAAAAGTTGAATTGTTTATTTTATTTTATATAAAAATTTAAAAAAATTATAATGATTAAGATAAAATAAAATAAAATAAAATAAAATGGAAGTTTTCGAAAGAATAAAGCCCTATAAAGTTTGGAAGAGAGAGTTACGAAAATAGGTTTGTGAAAAGGAAACTGCAGGGAGTACTTAGAGTTTGTCGATCGTTGTAGAAAATTATACGTACGTTCCACGAACAAGCACACTAATCTCCCAAACAATTCCACGAAGTCAATCTTTTGGGTACTGGCACTGTAACCATAATGGAATGACTTGTGAAAATGTCCAATAAATATATTTCTCTTTTTTTTTTTCTTTTTTATGTTTTTTTTAATCATCAAAAACATTTAAAAAAAATAAAAAAATCACAATATCATTAAAAAAATATTTCTTTAATCATTAAATTATAAAAAAAAATATCCAGACCCAACTCTCCATACATAAAGCATTTTCCAACTTTTTTCCTCCGACGACCCTCTTGCAGGAAAAAAAAAAAAAAAAAAAAAACAAACAAACAAACAAACAAAACTAAGACAATTTATTACAACTTTAGAGTTGAACCTTTACTTCTTGATTCCCAGCAGTACCCATTAATTGAGAGGCATTCAATATTCATTTGTCACGTCCGATAGGTATAAAACTCCACAATATATATCTTTGCGCGCTTGACATGTTTCTTGTAGGGTCTAGCAAATTACTAGCATGCGCAATATTTCAATATCACTAGTCCATGTGGACCTTATATTATTAATGTTGTGACATCTATTTGTGATGGTATTATCTTGTGACAGACTTCCTCTCTCAAATTAATATGATTGTGTAAACCATCATATTGTATATACAATATATATATATTTTATTTATGTTGGTTAATTAAGGAGCATGCAATTCAGCTTCTTCATGAAGATTTTGCACAAAATATATGATCTTTAAGAGCACAACCATTACCTATAATTCTTACCAATAATGTTCTAGACAGACTCAAAATCTAATATTATCACCTACCCTAAAAAAAAAAAAAATAGACAAAAACAAAAGAAAAAAAATAACAATCTCTGTCACACATGAGCATTGAGTACTACTCCAGACTCAAGATATATACTGTATGATCAATAACTATTCTAGTTCATCTTGTTGCCTTAGGTCTGAAAAAATATAAATTTATTTTTTTATTAATATTTCAGTACTTAATTTGTATTTTCAATATTGTGACCACTATATTTTTTGAGAAACTAATAATTAAATAATCAAATTTAACGTTTTAATTAAACTTTCAGGAAATTGATAATTTAAGGAACATTTTTCCCATGCACGCGCATGTGGCAGCAGAGTGAAGCTTTCGCCAACATCCAAGGTTGCATGGCAGATGATGATCTGCACATTTATTACATACATATATATATATATAGTTATATATAAATAGTCACATTCGATATAATGGCAATGCGAGTAGTCCCTTAATTGGATTCTGCAACTATAATAATTAATGGCATTTCAAGTCGAAGCTGGATATGTTCCTGATCATGAGCATTCTGCAATTAATATCGAAGGCTAGCTGGCATATATGTCTCTTTCTGTAAGATCACGAAAGCGGTGCAAAGAATTTGTGAAGTAGACCTAAACCTCCTCCAAAAATAGAAAGCAGCTGCCATATATAAGTCGTGGCTATCTAATTTACATACAGGAATCTAAAATGATCATAGGCATAAAGACTTTTTGCTTTGAAAAGACTTTTTCCTTTGAGATATAATGTATATAATTATAAAGTTTATAAGTTTTACGTATTTATTATTTTAAAAATTAAATTAATATATAATCTATATAAAAAATATATATATACTTTTTAATAGGAAAAATATTTTAGTTACAAAAAGATTTTATAAAAGTATACCCATAAATGTGGCTAGATGCGGTATGTTAGATTGTAAAGTTATTTTTATTATAAAATATATCTAATAGATTTTATAAAATTACATCAGTTTGTGAATTACTTTATATAATTTTTTTGTGTCTGTAATAATTCTCCTTTAATAATGAGTCACCCTTTTATTTTTCAAATAAAATGCATGAAAATTGCACATGACCATGAAATTTTATCAAGCATTATTATTTTTTTACCGGATTTTCCGACTGGCATTTCATAAATTCTATATATATATATATTAAATACTCATTCACACTCATATTTCTAAACCAAAATTACATATACATTTGCACGTGAAAATTACACTCAATTCTCGCTTGAAGATTAATTAAGAATAATTCTATTTAAAAGCTTTTTACACAACACATTATCCATGTGTTATAATTTGATTTAGAAGATAAATTTTAAAATTTAAATTTTACAAATCAAATTATGTCATATAAGATGATGTGCGGTATAAAAATTTTCAAATAGCACTACTAGCTAGATGTTTAATTCATTGGAACCTTTTTAGGGATCACTATGTCTTTTCCATTTGCTCCTTGTTATATATGGAATAATGTTCTCCATATTAAGATCTTTGTTTTCATTTGAAAATTGTGGCATAATGGCATTCCTTTGAATGATTTGATCCAACATTGTGGTATCTTTTTAGCTTCCAAATTTTTTTGTTGCTTTGAGGGCTTTTTAGAGACCACTAACCATGTCTTTGCAGATTGCGTCTCTCCAAACAAGTTTGACACCATTTTTCCTTTATTTTTAGTTTCAATTTCACCACCCTTGATAATTGGAAGAATCAAGTCACTTAGCAGTGACTTACCTCTAGAGGTTCGGACCAATTTTATATTTTTGTTAGCCTTATGTCCTCTTTCATTCTTTGGGAGATTTGGATCTTCAAGTACATTTTCACTAACTCTAATACCATTATTTAAAAGATCGTTAATTGGCTTAGAAATCTCATCATACTTCTAAAGCATCGTTCTCTTCTTTTCAACTCAAATACTTTCGACATTAGCTTTAGTTCTTTTTAGGGGCATTTGTAATTTTCTTTTATTAATTTTTTCATTTCATTTTCTCTAGTAGTTTGGTTTTGTGATTTTATAATAACCTCATGCTCCTTTGCATACAGTATTCTTTCACTTTAAGTAAATGTTATCAATAAAATTGAAATACAATTATTTTCTTAAAAAAAAAATAATTCAACCTTTTTAGAGAATGTCTTTTTGTATAAAACAATGTTAGATACAATCATGACTTATAAGTTGTGTAAGTATTATGTACTTATTTTAAAAAAAGTAAATAAATATAAAACCTATATGAAAATTAATATTTTAATAATAAATTTCATTCTTTATAAAAAATAAAGTAATATTTACACAAGTTATAAATATATTTAATATTATTCGTGCATATGTATATATATACACGCCCACGCCTTCAAACACGTTTCCGTAAAGTAACGTAAATCTTTCACTTCTCGTGAACATTGCCACGAAGATTCTCGCAATATTTCTGTGAGGTTCAAGAGTTGCACTTGTTCGGAATGTTGACTGCTGCCCTTTGTATTGCCAAATAAATAAATATAAACAAGCATTTAAGATTAGAGTCAATGTCTTTCTCGAAAACCCGTTGAAAATAAATGGATTAAACGATTACGGCATCAATGCTTTATCTTATTAGAAAAAGATAAAAAAAAAAAAAAATAGAACATAAAATTCTTCGATGTCTTCAACAACTTATCATTATTTATATAATCCAAAGTTATAAATTCAAATAATTTGTAATTTTTATTTACTATTTGAAGAACTTTTCATTGAGTAATCAATCGATTTGATTGAACTAATCGTACCGCCAAGAATACATCAAATTTTGTAAATGATAATATATAAATCATTTGACCAAAATATTTATTTTGGTTTTCTTATTTAATTGTCATTGCTGATTACAATAGCACAACGTTAAATAAATGAGTTGAGTAGATACATAGGTCAGACATTATTAAAGATGCTATTTAATATGCTAGAGTGCCTGCCTGTGCCATATAGAAAACGTGGCGTATTAAATTACTCGCTGTTGCTTACGTGTCACTATAATCTGAAACAAATAGTCATGCCTCAGCAACGTCAGATCGGTATATGCCCACAGCATCTTACTAAATTTAGGTAGGTACCCCTGGATTTTGGTATATTTGGTTTTACCTCCCCTAAAAATTCTTTAATTTAGCAACCTTCATAATTTTTCTTTTAAAAAAAAAGTCTTACTCATTTTTTAACAGAATGGAGACAGAATATGCTTGGAGCACCTTTAACAGTTCCCAGCACTGGCCAAGCTAGCGGCTAGCCTCACTGTAGTGAGTGTGATCAAGAGCTCATTTTATTGACCTTACTTTTTTTTTTTTTTTTTTTTTATATTTTAGATGTCTGGGTCAGCATATGAGCACCTTGACTAATCCTACGGGACCCTGAAGTTAACGGTCAGGTAAATCTCCAGTGACCCTAAGGCGACTCGAACTAGTGACCATTGGGGAGCAAACCTAAAGCCTGACTAATTGCATTGACGTTACTTTCCTTCAATTCTTTCTTCTAGCAATAAATAAATAAGAAAAAAAATAATTGAAAGCCTATATAAATTTCAAATATAAAAAAAAGTTAAAGTAATAAATGGTTTTTTTTATTATAATAAATAGTTTATTTAAGAAACTTGAAAATGAGTTCCGTTACGTATAGTCATTTTTACGTATTTATTATATATTTGACTGATGTGATTGATTAAAAAAATTATTTTATATTAAAAAAGTGATGCAGTGAATCATATTAATAAAATATATAAAAAATATATAAAAATGATTATATGTAACAAAATTTTCTCTAATGAAAACATCTTTAACCTACCACCTTGACAATAATGTGATGAAGTGTTTTCCAAGTTAATACAAACTTTAACTTTCAATCTTAAAGCCATGACTGAAACTTAGGTTTAACTCTATATCATTTAATTTGAAAAAGGGAAATGTTCTATAAATAGAAATAATTCTATTAATGACAAGCTCTAGCTTTTTTGTAACCCTCTTACAAAGAATAGTGAAAGTTATATCTTTTTAAATATTTATATCAAATTTTATTATTTAAAATTTTTATAATAAGATATTAAAAAAAATTAGATAATTAAGGAGCATTTACATCTATTTCTTACTTATAAGAGAAATTATATTTACAATTATAGAATGTGCAAGTATTATTCATATTTAAATAACAATAATAATAAATATATAATATACATAAAAAAAAATTAATTTAAATTCTGTTACATATAATTATTTTTATTTGTTTTTTATACGCTTCACTGATTTGATTTGCTAAATCAATTATTTTATATTAAAAAAGTGATATGCATAGCTAATAAAATTAATAGAATGTATAAAAAATATATAAAAATAATTATACATAAATTTTTTTTTTATTGCGAAAGGATTAAAAATCTATATGTAGAAGAGATTAATTAATTATTGAAAATTAGAAAAGAAGAGAAAGATTGAAATTACAGAAGGATGGGTGTTTTATTTTGGAGGGTACGTTTGATAATGTTAAAAAAGGGGGGGAATTAAGCAAAAGAGAAAAAAAAGGTAGAAGACGACAGCTCACCTCACCTTCCACAAAGTAACAAGGCGGCCAAGTACTCTCTCTCTCTCTCTCTGAACAAACAAACTTCTTATTCTCTCTCTAAAAAAAGAAAAAGTGCGCAGAGAAAACGCTCTCTCTCTTTCTCTGTATGGAGAGTTTGTTCTCATTCTGATCATCCAAACTGAGACGTAAGTCTCTCTGTCTTTCATTTCCTCCACTAATTTTGCCCAAGTTTTCTACCCCTCTTCCTCCCTCTCACGTAGTCTCAGTTCCCTAACCCTCTCTCCTTTTCTCTTCTTCTATAAATGCTCTGTTTCTTTGATTCCGCCTTTTGTTTTTTCCCAAACTCTCTCTCTCTCTCAATTCCGATCATTCTTCACCAAGCTTTAATTTTACTTAAACGGGTAAACCTACCGTTGTCGGTTCTTTCTTCTGGAAAAGCAACTCAGTTTTGTTGAAATAAATTTCTCTCCTCTTTTCCAAAACCATGTCGCAAACTCTGATCGAGCCGGCATTGCGGGAATCTTCTTCTTCTTCGAGTGACGGCTCTGTTTCTGAGAGATCTGTGGAGGAGAATCGTCAATTCTCGCATCTCAGAAGTGTGCAGTGGCGTATAAATCTTGGAATTTTGCCCACTTCTCCTTCCCCTTCCATTGATGATCTCCGTCGGGTCACCGCAGATTCTCGAAGGAGGTAATCTCAGCTCAATTATATTTTCGTTTTTGTTTCTTTTCGAATTTATGGGTTCTCTTGTATTAAAAGACTTAGCGGGAATTTCTACGAGAGAGTTCTATCATTTGGATTTTCCCCATTCCTGGTCATGATTCTCAAGCGTTGTTTTTGATTTGGGGATTTTGACGAGTTTAGCTCATATATGATATTAAATAACAGTTGTTCTTATAATATCATTTGAAAGAGGGCGGTGCAGATTCGCCTTTTTTCTTCAATAATTCTCGAAATAGTATAAGTTTATCTGAGACTTAGGGTTTAGTATAAGTTTTTTTAAGTTTTGTAGTTGTTGTTGGGGGAGAGAGGAGGGGGGGGGGGGGGGGGGGGGGGGAGTTATGTTGGGTGGGTATTCGTCCTTTTTGTTTTCCCTCCTCTTCCTTCTATGAATAACGGAAGCGCTCTTTTGAAGTTTGTTTTGTTGTCAAGCCATTCGAAGATGGCGTTTTGAGTGTTGGCAAATATCTCAAGCAAAGATTTCTGTTAATCAAGTTTTTTTTTATCGAGTTTAAACATGAATGGCAAAGGGAAGGAGAAGGGGTGGGGGGGGGGGGGGGGTGAGAACTCTTATATCAATCTTAAGGGGTAAAAATTAGAGTTACTATTTCAAATCTATCTCATGTTCTTAAAAAAAAAAAAAGAATTCTATTTCACGATCTATGTTAATTTTGTTCTTGTCAGATATGCTGGTTTGAGAAGGCGCCTCCTAGTTGATCCCCATATTCCCAAGGATGGAATTAGTTCTCCTGATCTTGTAATGGACAATCCACTGTCACAAAACCCAGGTAAACTTTTAATGTCTCTCTCATGCACCTTTCCAAGTTGAATCTAACCTTGGGAACCAGTTATAAATCTGTGTTGTTGAAGCACATTCTTTCCTGAGCTTGATTTTAATATCACCTCATCCGTTAAGAGTTGTTTATTTATACCGTCTTCAGATTTCTATATACAACATTTGTTTTGAGAGGCCAAATTAAGGCGTGCATCTTGATTTGGTTCTTGGCTTTTTGTGGAAGGGATTATCCATGGGTATAATTCAGCCCAATAGTGATAGATAAAACAATAACAGTCTATATTTGTTGTAGACTTTATGTTCTTTCCATCAATGTACCTAATCCGATTCCTGGGTGATGTAGCTATCTCCTCATGGTTCAGTGACCTGTAATAAAGCATAAAGAATAATATTTAATCCACAAAGTATGTGCACCTTGTGTTCCTTGGTAGGCAAGTTAGTTATTAATCTATGTCATATGTATCATTTATTCTGTGCAGATAGTACCTGGAGTCGTTTCTTTCGAAATGCTGAGCTGGAGAAAATGGTTGACCAGGATTTGTCACGTTTATATCCAGAACATGGAAGCTATTTCCAGACACTCGGATGCCAAGGCATGTTACGACGAATCTTGTTGTTGTGGTGCCTGAGACATCCAGAGTACGGTTACAGACAAGGTGAATTGCTCTTGTTAAAGCAATACTTTTGCCAACTTAAGCATTATCGATCTAATATATCTGAGCCTTCACTCAATTATCTTCAGCTTTCAGTTTCTTTATGGTGTTTAACTTAAACGCATTGATTTCTGGTGGAGTATGACTTTGATTGTTGAGAAGTAGAGCCTAAATGGTATTGCATGGAAGTTTATCCCTGCACGGTTTTTTTAATATCATCTCGATTACTTCCTGGTTTTCTTTGTAGGGATGCATGAACTATTGGCTCCTCTACTATATGTTCTTCAAGTTGATGTGGAGCGTCTCTCTCAAGTTCGAAAGCTTCATGAAGATCACTTCACTGACAAATTTGATGGCTTATCATTTCATGAAAATGATCTGACCTATAATTTTGATTTTAAAAAATCTCTAGACCCTATGGAAAATGAGAATGGAGACAATGGAAATGTGACAAAAGTTAAAAGTCTTGATGAGCTTGATCCTAACATACAAACCATTGTGTTGCTAAGCGATGCTTATGGGGCTGAAGGCGAACTTGGCATCGTCTTATCTGAGAAATTTATGGAACATGATGCATACTGCATGTTTGATGCTTTGATGAGTGGATCCTGTGGGTCAGTTGCAATGGCAGATTTCTTCTCTCCCACACCTGCCGGTGGATCCCTCCCTAGCTTACCTCCTGTCCTCGAAGCATCTGCTGCATTATATCACCTGCTATCTATTGTTGACTCGTCTCTACACAGCCACCTTGTTGAGCTCGGGGTCGAACCCCAATACTTTGCGCTTCGCTGGTTACGGGTTTTATTTGGACGTGAATTTTCACTGGAAGACCTTTTGGTAATCTGGGATGAGATATTTGCATCAGATAATAGTAAATCAGACAAAAGTCCTGAAGAGGACATAGGCTCCAGCTTCGGGCTCCTTAATTCAGCTCGGGGAGCATTTATTTCAGCGATGGCAGTTTCAATGTTACTTTATTTGAGATCCTCCCTACTTGCCACTGAACATGCTACTTCCTGTCTTCAGAGATTATTAAACTTTCCTGCAAATGTGAATTTAAAGAAACTGATAGGAAAGGCAAAGTCCTTGCATGATATTGCACTGAAGTCTAATCTCTCATCCTCATCTCCATTTGGTGGGGATTTTAACCAGAACAAATCAGCTGTTGTGAGAGGTCACAGCCTATCATCCGATTCTATTTCTCCAAAAACCCCTCTAAATCTGGTACCTGATAGCTACTGGGAAGAGAAGTGGAGAGTTTTACACAAGGCTGAAGAACTTGGTCAATGTGAATTAAAGAAACAAATTTCAGCCCCGAAAAGAGGGTGGACAGAAAAAGTAAAAATGAGTCTCTCTAGAACAGGATCATCTCCAGCAAAGGTTGAGAGTGGCAAAAAGGAAAGCAAGCCATCCGTTAGGCGAAGTTTGCTTGAAGATCTCTCTCGAGAACTGGGCTCGGATGAAGACAATGAGAAAGTATGCTGTGATGTAGTTTCAAGCCAGAAGGGCAATCTCTGTGTAGAAGTTGAGGTTGAGGCGGAAGGTGACAACGCGAAGGAAGTTACCTGCTGTGCTGAAAGGAGATGTTCAAGTGGGAATACTGGCAGTGAAGAAAATTCATCTATTTTTTCGGACCCAACAAGTCCACTTAGTGGGGCTAATGACCATGAAAATTACTCTGACAAAAGTAGTGTTGCGTCAAACTTATCCCTTGATGAAAATGATGATCATTCAATGACCATCCCAGATGATTCATCTCTTCCACTTTCTGATCACCCTGAAGATGTATGCCAAAAACCTGGATGCGACAATGGCTCCCCAGAAAATTCTGTGATAGGTTTAAAAGAACGAAAGCCTCTTTCAGGTAAATTGCAGTGGTTTTGGAAGTTTGGGCGGAATGCTTCTAGTGAGGGTACATCTGAGAAAGGTGGAGGTGTGCTTGAGGCTACAAAATCTGTCAGCAGTACAGATAACCAGGATAATATTGCCGGTTCTCTTGCTTCTAATGCTTCTTGTAACTCTTCTGTTAGCTGCAAAGGAGATGCTATGGACCAGAATATGATGGGTACTTTAAGGAATCTTGGACAGTCTATGCTTGAACATATTCAGGTAAAATTAAAATTAATTTTTGTTTCCCTAGAGTATGTTTAGGAGAATGCTTTTAATTTTGAGCAGGATGGTTTGAGCAGGATGGTTTTCTGTGGGTGAGGTTGAGATTATTGATGTTAGGAATATATCTAATAACTTAATTTTGCATGCCTCTCTCGGATAGAAACAGGTTAATTTGTTCAAAGATGATGTACTAGTATGAGATATAGAAGCTTGTAATGTCTTTCAATAATGTAGGCGTTTAAATTAGCTTTGATGGTGTTTCAGCCCACTAATATTTAGTATAATATTGCAAGTGAGGAACTTGTTTGGTAGGTAAACGAGTGGATCGTAGCATTAGGTAAACCAAGTTATTTTTCTTTTCATCACAGGATACGAAATGAATACGCAAGAAGGCTATTTGAAACTTATGGAGGTTTATGGATTATCTTCCAATTGTAACTTGTAATTTCTAGGGTGTCTCTAGAAATGATTGTTCCCAACACTCGTTTGCCACTCTCTCTCACTCTTGGGTGGTTACTGAGAGATCCTTGTGAACTGATTAGTGTTTTGTGTTACAGGTAATTGAAACCGTTTTCCAGCAAGATCGGGGTCAGGTGGGATCATTGGAGAACTTATCTAAAAATGGCTTCGTAGAAAAAGGACAAGTTACGGCCGTGACAGCTCTCAAGGAGCTACGGAAAATCAGCAGTCTTTTATCTGAGATGTTGTGAGCTGCTTGCTTTTTTATTTACATCGACCTGTATATAAATAGGTCTTGTAAGTTGTAATTACTATTCTTTGGAGCCAAAATAAAGCGAGTTCCTTCATCGTCTTTCTTCTGCATTTTATGATAGATTTTAATGTCTTAAGAGAGACCAACATGTATATATGAGTATTTTGTGCAATAATTTTGTAGAATTATAAAATGTTCTGAGGAACTGAGTTCCAGTGAAATATAATATGCTTCATCTACTTTCTTTCTTTAGATAATATGCTTGGTCACCTCGTGAGATTGCACTTCTTCAGGAGATGATCCAATGGGTTCAAACAATCTCAGTGCGATAATTTAATTAAGAAAATTGCCCTTCGGCTAAGCTTGCAAGGCAGTTGATACTGACTTGGCTTTTACAACTGTACTTCGGCTGCAGAACCACGACTAACAACCATTTCAAATACCCAAATTTAATATTATTATTCTTGTTTTTAACTATCTTGCCGATTCATTCAGTGGCAAGTCTGAGTTTTGTTTACCCAGAAAATAATGAATTCGTACAACTTGGTTTAACAAAGCTCAATTTGATTTTATGTACGGTCGGTCCAACACTACAAATAACCAGTCCTTACTTGTCTCCCTCCTTGTCTTCACCATGAAAACACATGAACGGAAATTACAGCTACTTCCCTCAAATCGCTTAAAATCTGACAAAACAATACGCATAATTTTACTGTTTTTTTGTTGAGAAAATATCGACTAGGTTACTCTTAAAAGTATAAAACGAACGAAATCACATTTAAAGAATTTTAAGCAGAAAATTTATATCTAATATGGGCAGAACTGCGGTAGATCAACCAAAGGGTAATTGGTCTCCTCTTTAGTCCGTTTCTAATAAAATTATTATGAGGTTTCTACATCTTGTGAAACTGAAGCATTAGAAGAAATTTCCACGGTTGGAACAAACTAACTTTTTAAGACAACATTTTTTTAATTGGTACCAGGTGTCCAGAACAGCATTTTGACTAATCCCAGTGGTGAACAGGCTCTCGGCAAAGAATTTCCTAGAGATCGTTTACATACAAGGGGATTTGAACCTTAGACCTGGGTGGAGCATACACCCCCAAGCCCTTTAGCAATTTTTAAGCCAGCATTGCAAAACAGAATGATGTTCAAGTTATTTGGAGGAATCCCATGTTGATAAAAGCACATGACGGGAAAACAAACAAACCAAACATAGCATTACTTTCAGAAAATTCTCCGCATTTAACACCACAAACTTCAAGGAAAAACAAAAACTTACAGATAACATCTACATCACCATTTGAAATCCGAAATAAGAGCTTCTCCACCAAAATGGTGCACCATACAACACTACGCTTTTGACAAAAGAAAAAAACAATTTTGCTTCCTGAATTGATTGGAAGGGGCTCACCTGAAAGGTAAGATTTAATCTATGTTGTGGAAGCCTGGGAGAAGGGAAGTAATAAAACCAAAGACAATCATCTGGATCTCCTTCACAATTGCCCACCAACGATTAACACCATGGCCCCCACCAGGTTCTGCCACATTCTCATTCTCAACCACCAGATTTCCATCATTTGCATGCTGATTATCGACCTGAGCTCCAGGTTGACCTTCTGCCATGCATTGATGAAACAACAGCATTTTGTTATGTAATCACTCATGCTGCTGATCATTGAGTGTATGTTTCCAGTTCTAAAAAATAATTCTTTTATATTTGGAATTACCACCTTAACTTCCAAATGAAGTAAAAGAATGCAGGATTTGATTTGGTACAGTGGTGCTAGTAAAAGAGTGCTATGCTCCATAGCACCACTGGCTATCGACATTGCCTCCACCAGGTTGAAACTCAAACCTCCATCCTTATAAGAAATACTGAGAGTTGAGTACACAACTAAATAACCCACCACATGGATTAAACCCACAGCTTCGCCATCCACACTTTACATGGGAAGAGATGCCATTTGGTCCAAGGCCTAAACACTTATTGAAGTACAATCAGTCAATGTGGCTACTTATCACGAGTAGGAACAATGTAAGAACGTTGCAGTTGGGTTGGGTTTAAGAAGTGTTGAGGTATGTTGTGAATATTAGTAAAAAAATAGGTGAAAAGTAATAATAGAATATTGAATAGTAATAAAAAGTCATGAATAGTAGTAAAAAGTAAGAAAAAAGTAATAATAAAATAATGAATAGTAGTGGAGTATGTTGAGAAGTGTTGAGGTACTTTTAGTACCCAAACACACGAACTGTTAAGGCTCCCTATATGGCCAGTAAGCAATCAGCAATCCATCAGATTAGGTTCAGGGCTGAGGAAGGAATTGACTAGCCTAAACTGTATTACACACGGCTTTTGGACAGGATAGTTTAAAGGAAAAAATAAAATAAAAAATTCAGAAGGACAAATACGTTTTAGTACATATGTCTATGTACGTGACACATTTACAAAGGTAAGTTGCTCACAGGAGGCTTGAGGCCCAACTACGGTTCAAGACATCTTGGAAAAAAATCAAGATTATTCCTGATATTAAGGCTGAATGAACCAACTCAACTCAGCTTTGCTAGTTTGTTTGCTAGTGCCTGACCTGGAGACCAAAGTTCAGGCTCATTCAACAATCGAGCCAACACCAAGCAACTTCTGAATCATCTGAAGTTGTATGGCTTGCTTTGAGCTCCAGACAAGCTCAAGCTGTGTTCCTTTTGCCAGAGCCAACCTGATCAATCAGAAGTTCAGCCACTCAGGTTGATTGCAGCCCCACTTGTGTTTTAAATATCTACGTGTACATGCTATTTCTTTCTATTAGAGAATAATATGTAAAGTGTAAACTACCTGCCAAAGAAAGTTAATAAAAAACATTTTTTATACACTCAATTACTTTTTTGGTGATGAGTATGCACTCAAGTTTACATAAAGAAAGTAGGATATACCTACTACAGCAGCATTCTCAACTCCCTGTCCTGCAGCAGCTGGAACATTTTCAGCCCTGACAGCAGGCCTTGGTGGATGGTGAGGCGCAGCTGCTCTCTGCATGCCTTGTGACAGCCACCGTACTATTGGAGTCAGAGCTCCAGTTTGGTATCTGTCACAACCAACATCTAATATATTCAGCTTTCACTCATACAAATTTTTTCACTTTAGCAAAAACAAAATTCGATATACACACCCACGTCCATAAAACATTTTTTCACACGCATTGGTCAGCTTACTTATTGATCCAAACCATTTACATAAATCTCCAAATAACAAGAGATCAGAATACTATACATTCGACACGGGTTAATTGACCAAATGATAAAATCTTAGCTTGTATTTGAATGGCGGACAATATTGGATATGTAGGCTTAAAAGTACTTGGCTAAGTCATCAAGGATTTTATTAAAGTCATCCTGTGTAGCCCATGTACACAGGATGTATACCCAAAAGTACATCTATTTTTAATAAAAAGGTATTGTATTTATATTTTTAAAGTCATTTCCTCTCGTATATGCTTTTCATAATCTATCAAATTGTGTAAGTTGTTCTAGAGGCTTACCAAAGCCCCTATGAAAATTGAAGATACATAATCGACCTTAGTCATGAACAAGCCTGGGATTGAAAATAATTAGGAGGTTTACATACTTACAGGTAGACAAATGAAGCAAAAAACACAAGAACAATGAGCCTGTGTCTTGATCCATCTTGGTTGAACAAAAAGATTACTGCTGCCAGCTTTAGAATAAGCAACAAATCAAGCTGAAAAGCAATTTGAAATCTCCTTACAATGACTTGTCTTTGAGGTGCAGGCTGTTGCCCTGCTTCCCTATGTTCTTCACCCACAGCCCCAACCCCAGCCTCAGGACCGTGTCTACTGTTGATGGCATCCATACAACCATGATAAGAAAAAGGGGACAATCGTTCAGTACATTTAACATATTAAAATAATCCAAGAAAACACATCATCCTCTACCTCGCCGCGAAAAGCAAAAGGGAAAAAGAGAGGGGGACTGCAACTGACTTGTCAGAGAAAACTGCTAGATCTGACAGAAACTAGCATACACTAAATTTGGATTAACTTAGTTGCTAGTGGCTTTACATATTTTTAACATCAGCCAGAACAAGAACAATTTATTATATATTGAGATGCAAAAAGTGGTTTATATGGGAATTTTCTTGTGTTTAGTCCTAGAAAAAGAGACTGCTTTTCTAATTCCAACCGGGTTGATTTAGAGCACAGCTGCATTTCTCACTTCTGCAATTAAACTAGAGGACTTGCCCATGTTTGTAGCCTAGCATGGTCTTCAGATATGACATAAAGCTTCACTTCAGTCACACAAATGGTGAACTGTAGCAAGCAATAATTGCCACTCCATAAATAACCAGGAGTTTAATCATCAACACCATCACTCTCCGAACCCAACAAAGCCTCAAATAAGCAAGTCTAAGGAAAAATCCTCAGGTACCCCAGGGGCAATCACATCTTCTGTCACAATCAACATCCCTGACCTTGATCATCTTGTGCATGAACTTAAGAAAGAACCTACCCCTTCTCACTTCTTAACTTGCTGACATTATGACTAATAAAGAATTAAGTAGTTATTTGAGAGTACAATATTAAACTATAATATATTTGACAAGTATCAATTGGTCAGGCCTTGGGTTTGCTCCCCAATGGTCACTAGTTCGAGTCCCCTCAGGGCCACTGGAGGTTTACCTGGCCGTTAACTTCAAGGCCCCGTGGGATTAGTCGAGGTGCGCGTAAGCTTGGCCCGGACACCCAAAGATATCAAAAAAAAAAAAAATATTTGACAAGTATATGGAACAGGTTCATCATAAACATTTTGTTTCATGATTAAATTAATTACTGTAAGTTACAAATAATAGTTATCTGTAAATCCACGCATTCACGCATACACTCACAAACACATCTGCCCACAAATATGTACACCAGCATATCTCACTATAAAGCATCTGAACAATTGTGGATGAATCTATTTTTGTACCAATATACCCTATCTGAACCAATGCCTAGTATCAGAACAGAAGAATTTTAATAGTAGTCATAATGATCAGTCTTTAAACAAAAACAAACTACCATTGTAGTGCTTACGTTGGTATATTGTAGGTAAGAGGAATAAGAGCGTTAGATGGAAGTCCAGAAACAGGCCCCATATATGGGAAAGTAGGAACGGCATAAATGCCAGCTCCACGATTAATCTGTTCCTGATTTTGTAAGGGATTTAAGCCTGGAATAAGAGCAGGGTACATGACTGGAAACATCGGAAAAGCACCATTTTGGCAAGCTGGAAAACTGAAGAATAGTGGAACCTGAGAATAATGAAGCAATGAAGTGATTAGGACAGAAGCCCAAAGTAAGCCACCTCTCTAATGCATGAAGATAAATATATGTGCATACATGTTTCGAACCATAGAGCAAAACATGACATGCGTCTTATCCAATATTCGTTTCCCGTTGAATATACAAATATCAAGAGCTTTCGCATACCCACTCAATGTTCATCCTTAATATAACAAAGATTTAAGAAAACAATACAAGGTTAAGGGAGTCCCCTCCAGATGAAAGGTAGAAGCAGCAGGGCAATGTAATATAGGTGAACACTCTGTCTTTCTCTCATAATTATTTTTAGTAAGGAACTGTACCCAGAATTTCCGGCCTTCTAGTGATTAAGTAATATAGTAATGCATTTGTATGAGAATGGAGCTTATCCTTCACCTACTCTGTACCTCCTCCTTCACCCACAATGTAATAATGCATTTGTACGAGAATGGAGCTTATCCAACACCCTGTATCAGTAATCATGCAGATTATGTAGTCTCATAATTTTCCACGTAGGGGCTTTAAGCTTAATACTTCAATATTTTATGTTAACCAGCCAAAAAAAAGTTCTATTGCCAATTTTTCATTTTAAAACTTATTAAATACACGCAATTACGCCCCCCACATTAATATATGCAAATAACTGATATGATTTTCCTAACTCGTAAACCCTAATACCAACCACTTCATGCCAATATGCTGAAGCCTGAAGATTAGGAGCCATATGCAGGCTTCCCCTCCCCCGACCTTGTTTTCAAAAACTGGACTGGTCCATATAAGGCATTGCGGGCAGCTCAAATCCAAGTAAATATTAACAACTTTGAGGACAATACTTCCAAATTCTACAATATATGAGCATTTCCAATGGTCTATCTGAACTTTTATGTAAAATAGCTAATGGAAAAGCACTTTATCTATTAGCTAATAGTTCTTGAAATGTAGTCTCCAATGGTATAACTATTCTTTCTCTATATGATCTAAATATTACTTTTTTATTCCTTTTAAAAAAGAATGTGATCATGAGAAAATAAAGAAATAGAGGATAAAAGGAAGAAAGAATAATAATAATTAAAAAAAAAAAAAAAGCAACGTGATCATGAGATATATAAAGATATGAAGGTTAAACGAAAGAAACTAATAATAATAATAATAATAATAATTCTCTCTCTCAATGATGTATGCAAAATGGCTAAACCGTTGGGAATGCTCTAAGCGGGCTGAAAACTGGCATCAATCACCAACTGCAATTTTAGAGTTTAGAAGCAAGCGTGTCGCGTTATCAACCTTTTCGTCTAGATTCAGAAGAAAAAAAAAGGTATACACAAGGGAGCTGCTGCTGCGAAATAACGGATGCTTTGACTCACAATATAGTTGTTCTAAAGCTCCATTATAACAAGAAAGAAGTATAATCTGAGAATTTACGCAGATGCAAAAGCCCTAATTAAGAATGCAGTATACAAGAGACATCAAAACCCTTCTCTCTCTTTTTTCCATGCTAAATTCAAAGGATTAACACATCGTAGGAAAAAAAAGAAATTTGAGGAATTGCAAAACTGGAAAAAGAATCGTAGGGAACCTGAGATTGCGGGAGAATGTCTTCGGAGGTAGATTTCTGGGTAGTAGCAGCAGAAGAAGACGACGATGAAGGATGAGAGGGAAAAGGAGAAGTAGACTGAGAGCGCGACGAAACCAATTCGTGATCTTCCGCCATTTACGTACTAGAGATCTCTACCAGGAGAGATCGGTTTCTTGCAATGGCAACTGACGGGGATTGTTCTGAAACTTTAATCCTCTCTCTCTCTCTCTCTCTCTCTCTCTCTCTCCTGCCATTACAAGTCTCTCCGGACAAACCATTTATCAAAAAGTAGCTTTCATTAATAAAAAAAAAAAAGAAAAAATAGTTATATATATATTAAAAATAAGATTCAATTTTTACAAGAGTTTGTATAATTTGATTATATAGTTCACATTAGATATAATTAATTATATAATTAACATAAAATGAAATGAGATATTTTGTTAAAATTTTAAAAAATTATTATTATTATAATATAATTTTTTAATATTAATTTTATTTTAAAATTAAAAAAATTAAATTATTTATTATATTTTTTATGAAAATTTAAAAAAATTATAATAATTATATAAAATGAAATGATGAAAATAATTTTGAATATCCAAACCAGAATTGTGAGCTGATACAAATTATTTTTCCTTGTTTTTATTATTGTCTTCCGATCAATTGTGTCGAATTTCGACACTTGGCTTTTTTTTGTTATTGTCTTCCGATCAATTGTGTCGAATTTCAACACTTGGCTAATTGGGATACGCCACATCTGTATGATGTGCACATTCTTATTGCAAAACCTTTGAAATAAAACACTTTCACCGTTCAAACATTTAAAAATCTTGAATGAATAAATTTATAAATAAATTTTTATTTAAAATAAATTGAATATTAAATTATATTAATTTATGATATACACACATCACTTTTCACAATAATATTTATAAAAAAAAGGATGTTTTTGTAAAATATCTTATAAAACTAACATTATTTTACAAAAACGTCTTTATATTACAATATATGTTATGAAATAATAAAAATATATTGTTATATTCGTAAAATGAAAAATTCCAAACGAACAACCTCCAAAATTCCTCTTTATCTTCTATATTTACGTCTCAGAATTGTAACATATCTTATCCTTGCCCTTTTGATGGGGAAGAGGAAAACTCAACAGATGTAACTGCATTTTCTTAATCTCAAGGTTAATTTTTTGACAGATTTCTTCTAGAAAAATATAATTGTAAACACAATTGTATACTAATTTATGTACCAATATAATATAATTGATCAAAAAGTAAATTTATTGAAAACATTGTTAATTTAAATTTTAAATACAAATAAATCAATATTAATACACATATTAATACGCGACTGTACTTGTATGGAGCAAAACTCATTCTTATGCGTTCTTCTCACAAGAGAGATCCGAAATTTGTATCCCCATGCTCTCAAGTCTCAACCGCACCAATAATTGAGAAATAAAAAAAAAAAAAAAAGTATTATTATTATTATTTTTCAAATTGTGCTCAATACGAATAGCCAAGTCTAATGCAAAGTACATGGCTTAATCTTTTCATCCCCATATTCCAAAATGTCAAAAAGGACACAAAATTCCTTAATTTCGCTTCTTCATTCAATAATAATAGTATTTGCGACCCTAGTCTCTTACAAGAGTTCGAAACCCACTGTTTATTTTTTAAATAAATAAAAAAATTGGCAATGACCATATTTACACATACGCGGGAAGAGAGAATCACTTCAAAGAAACACATCATCATGAAGAATTGTGAGGATAAGAAAAAACCATCTTATGAATTTTAAAAGATGCATTGACTACGTTGTTGACAGAAACATAAACTGCAGAAAAGTAAATACTTTTGTAGCAATGCATGAGGTAGATGGGTTTGACAATCGGAGGAGCAAAAGAGCGAAACCCCTACCCCAAAACTGCCATAATTACACCTTCACAACCTTCTTCCATTTACTCGCTAACCTTATGCAAGCCCAGCTACTCCTTTCTGCTCTTTCTACAATGGTTAGCAAGCCTGCAAGTTCCAACCACAATAACTGTCATTACTATTTCGATTTTTGTTTTTTAATTTTCTCAACCATACAATAACTGTCATAGGGGAGAAAGAAGCTGATATCATTCATTACGGTCACATGAACAAAGAAAACCAGCACCGGTGACCACAGGTGAATGTACTTACCACAGTCACCATTCTGTCAAGGGATGTGCTGTTATCCTTCCTCATCCTCGGATCCCCTTTTTCCTGCTGAATTTTTCAGAACCTTCACCTTGACCTCTTCCACCTCTGCTGAACCCTTGTCCTCCAAGTCCACCTCTATTGAATCAGCAGCTACATTACCTTAAAAAAATAACAATATATATGGGTTTATGTTACGACAAAGATTACACCATAGCAGTGCACTATTAAAATTGGAAATATTCTATCCCAACATAATAATGGAAAAAATTGTAATACATGTTAAAACATTTTTTAAACTTAAATTTGTAAACCAAACTAAAGGCTAATGATGACACTTAACACGTATTATCCCTGTGGTGAAATAATATCAGTTCCTTACATTACAGATAAGATGCTCAACGAGTCAGGTGTACCGTCCTTCCAGTTGAGGTCAGATGGTCATCCACTACATGGAAAACTGATTCCCAAATTTCAAGTCTAATCTCATACATCAATTATAGCCATCGCCAATACTTGGCACTGATGCTTTTGGACCATTATCACATCATGTTGGAATTATCAGTATAATAATCTTTAAAATCCTAAATCATTAAAACTTTCCTTCAAATTTATTTCCCAAAATAACTCAAGTGCATCTAATCTCATTTGCATCTAATGGGTATTTAAAAACTCTTTCAAATAATCATCTAGCAAACATTGTTTCATTGTCTACCAGAACTTTCTTTTATTGCTTTTCATCAATCCAGTATGATCCAAACCAATCAATGGAAAGGTTACACGTAGGCATGTACCAAGAAGAATCACTTGATTGTCTCAGAAGATAGCTCAGGGTGAATCATTTCAGTTGTCCTCTTTCAACCTTCAAGATCAAAGTAATGATAACCGTAGTGAGGTTCGTAATTCTCCAACCTACATGAAATGGCTATCATCCTAACAATTGATTCTTTCCAGCTTCAACTCAAAGTAAACAAGATTACACCTTGAATTCAGTTCAAAAGGGATCCTACTTGGCAATGATAAAACCAAGAGATTCCACCAAATTTGAAAGTTCCGAAATCCTCATAGAATAACCTTTTCTTTTATTTTTTTTCTTTTTTGACGTTGGAAACCTCTCCAAGGCAGGGTCCTTTGAACCCAACCTTACTGAATAAACCTCAGTCCCGTGCACTGCACCCTCGAAAGTTTTTCTACACGAAACTGGTTAAATTGCTGGCTTTTCACCGGGAGTGTAGCTCCAAAGGATTGTTTACACCTATAAGGTGTTGAACCTTGGACCTTGATGGGAGTGATATCCCAAGACCAATACCTTCACCACTTGGCCAACTCCAATTTTCTCTTTGTTTTCCTTTTTATTGGCAGCCAAACAGAGCCAGCTTAACATAATACTAAATTCTCCCTATTTTTACCTGAACTTTCTTGGCAACAACTAGAGGTAACCTAATTATCATGATTGAAAAAGGTAGTGCTCTTTATCAACATAAAGCAAAGATAGCATGCTCTCGATTAGATAAAATCAGCATCTAAAACCTCAATTATCCTTTTCTTTTTAATCTGAACCTTCTTGGCAGCCAAACAGAAAGGGGGCATATATGATGTACTAATACTAATTGATAATAATACCGTCGAGGAAGAAAGAAGAGCAAGGCCAGCCACGCGAGGAGATGAGGGAGAGAGACTCCTCCTGGTTGAGCTGGTCGGCAAGCTTTCCGACCAAATCGAGCACCTTAGAGGTCCCAGGCCGCGGGGGGACCCAGAAGGAGGAACCCGGAACAAAGGGCAGCCAATCCGGGGTCGACTTCTGCACGATGATCCGGTGGATCAAGTCGTCCAACTTCTTCATCGCCAAGGCCCCGAATTCACCGTCATCGTCCGAAAAAGAGGAAGACGAGGAAGAGGATGAGCCGGAAGAGGTGGGGTCCTGGTCGATCTCGATCAGTTGGGCCTGTCCGCTGGAGAAGGAACGGTGGGCCAAAGAACAGGTCACAGATAGTGCCCTAAAGGGAGCGGATCTGAAAGGAGAGCGGCGAAGTAGGCTTTGCGCGAGGATTCTGGCCATCGGAGACGAGACGGAGACTTATCGAGTTGTGGGCGTGTAAGAAGAAGGAATATATATACATATACATATATTAGTAGATAAGGAAAATGCACGGATATTGCGATTGATGAGAAAGCAGATTGGCACGTGGTAATGGTGTGCAGTTTAGGCGTCGTGCTGTTTTTCTTACAATTCGAAATTTCGAACAGCATTTTCCGCAGAGAGAGACAGAGAGGGTTATCATATGAACGCGAGTCCATACCATAGGCTCGGAAAGAGTCAACATTTACAAGCTATAAAGAAATTTTTGAATAATAAAAATATTTTTATTAAATTTAAAAATATAGAGAAAAAAATTGAATAAGATTAGAATATTATTTTTTAATATTATTTTTATTTTAAAATTTAAAATTATTTTTTTATATTTTATTAAAAAATTAATAATAATTAAGAAATAATTAAATGAAAAAAATTAAAAGTCAAACGAGACTTTATTGTAATTAAAAGTCCAATAATTTGAGTTGATTTTAATTTCCGGATGTGACCATATAATCATGGATGAAAAATGCTATATACAACCGCCCCAGGTATTCACTGTACAACCGGCTTTACGTCATAAATAAAACGTACATTATTTATGCAAATAATGCTCGTAAATAATAAATAAAATAAAAAAGGAATGATAAGACCGTAATTTATGTAATCGAACGAACGGTTAGAACAGTTTGAGATTTGTTAATCAATCGCAAATACACACGATTCTCTTAAGTCTTTTAAACTTTTGCTCAAAAAATAATTTCTAAAGAAGAAAATTACTGTTAAGCATTTAAGCATGACGATTTTTTCACTGGAATTTTAAAAAGGGTCGGCTACACGAAGACAATACAAAAACAAAACAAAAAGGAACCCCAAGATCCAAAAGTAGTTCTTAAGATCAAATATAAAAACAGGACAGCAGCCAGACCGAACAACGTATCCATTTGCTTGCCTACAATCAGTATCAAATGATTCTTCAATACAAAAAGACGTACATTCACGATTTATCTCTGTATACAAAAAATGAGATTATTAACCTTGAAGATAATAATTAACGGGGGGGAAAAAAAGAATAGCTACTCCAAATAAATATAGAATACAATCAATTCCAGGAAACAGAAAAAACTAAATCTCCTAAATTAGATTGTGAGTTCCCTGTTGTGGCATTGAACTCTGGGGGTAGCCATGGAATGGGTCCCCAAACGGATTAGAAGAACCCATATACTGTGTCTGTTGAGGGTATTGAGATTGTTGAGGATATTGAGGTTGGTACTGGTAAGGTACCATCGACATGTTGTGGTGTTCCCGTTGTTGAAACATCATTTGCTGTTGTTGGTGTTGCTGCTGTTGCTGAGCTAACATTGCCATCTGCACATTGGGTGGGGGTGCTACGTTGTTGGACATTGCAAATGGATCCTGTTGCTGATCGAAAGGATTTTGCATGGCCATTCCTCCATATCCATACCCTGCATCCTGCAGTTGTATTTGTCTCCTGGCAGCTTCATCTTCATACAAGCTATCAAGTAACAGCTTGTCAAACCCACCCGCCTGCATCCAAAACCGAGTCGTGCTCATGAGTTTGAACGTAATAGTAGTGATGTCAATGTAGAAACGGATCAATTAGGACCAACCGAGTTTTATCTCTTCAGTATTCAAATAATTTATCCCAGTCTTTAGCAATTCAGTTAATACCTAATAAATTAATGAAATCAAAATTTTATCTCAAGCAAATTATACAAACCAATTTGCTTTCCACAAAGGGGGTGGTATTGTTGCTTGGTGTGGTAACTAGTGCTAACTCCCAACCTGACGTCCCGCTAATGTCTCTCAAATCACGGTTACTTGAAGCATCAGTCCCTGCATATTTCAGAAAAAAAATGTATGTATCGAGATGCCTCAATTGGAAAACAGCAATCGGTGCTTCTAACAAAATGGACCATATTCATTCAAACAAGGAACTGTCATTACACCCTGCCATGGAGACATGTGCTCACTTAGATATAAAAAACCATGCTACATACCAGGTGGAACTATTGCAAGAGCCAAAGCATTGCTTTCCTCTAGTTCTGCAGCTTTTGGATTAATTTCATTCAGACCCTGAACAAAAGGGCGAAGATAATAAATTAAATAAAAGAGCATGTTCTATAGCTCACCAAATCAACTTCAAATGAAACATGAGCTACATATACAAACAGCTTACCAGCAGATCTCCAGTATCTTCAGTTGATATCAAAGGTGCAGGTTCCACCTCCTCAGGCTCTTCAGTAACTACAAATGGCTGTTCCTCTTCTTTTTCCTCTTGTTTTTCACTTTCAGAAGGTTCTTCAGGTCCATCAGCTTTCACAGTCAATCTTTCCGTCTCCTGATACTCCTGATGTTGGAAAGACATATCTATCAGAAACCCAAATACAAACAATTCCTGAATTACACTCCTTTTATATTTAATATTAAATCACTATGGGTAAGGTTAAAATGAATAGAGGCTTAAGCTAAGCAAATCAAACAAAATAAAATAACCATTATTTCAGAGTTCCAAAGAAGAATAGAAATTTTGAGAAAGAATTTGGAAAAGTAGGCAGCTCTGGAAAACTATTGTGTTACGTATTAATTAATCTGAAAAGTTGGAGACTTCAGTAAAATCTAGGTAAATACATATCTGAAATTCCAGATTGCTTAGGTTTCTGATGTTCAGAATCAACTTTGGAATTGTTAAATAGATCCATGTGGAGAACTTAACCACATAAAGAAACATGAGCAAAAGTGATATATTACAAGGCCTAGGATGATAAAAATGTATTCTATTCTACCTATAAATTATATGCATGCCCAAACCTATTGGACCTGTTAAATAGCCTATTCAAAGATTGTCTCAGGATCCCCTAATGTAACCAGGCTGTCAAATATATAACAAAGAAACACAGATTCGAGGATGATTGAAGGCCAACTAGATACAGACATTTTCAGGAACTCAAGTTACAATATGATATTGGCAAATTGAAAAGCATCCATACTCAAAAATAGCATCTCAGTGATGCAGTAAAACTTCCTCCTAAATAGTTAATATGAAAAAATGGTGGATGTCAGAATCCACTGCAATCCAAAATAATTTGGAAATGATGGCCAGTTCAGTCCTTTTGCTATGGTGAGTATGGAGAGTAAAACCAACACAGAAAGACGAGTAAAGATGACAGTAAGACATGAAGTGAAGATGTGACTGTTAAAAATGTCACCTACATAGATTGCCTGAGGACAATAGCCAGAAAGTAAACTCAAGCAAGCTGGAAAAAATTATGATTAAGGGTAAAATGAAAATACTAAAACATTTATGCAACCAGCTCTGTGATGCAGCATTATTCTACTCCCTTGTAGAAATTCAATTTTCCAAGCCTGAGGAACAAAAGGGTTTCAAAAATGAAGAGGCATAGAAAGAACCACTTGTAAGATGAAGGTAAAAAGAGAAATTACAACAGCAGATGCTTCCTTCGGTAGTTTATTTATTTTTCTAATGCATTGTTTTCGAGCAATGTCAGACCTCCAAGGGCATAAAACCAGGCTCCTCTCATACATGAGCAGAAATTTCAAATACATCATCTCAAAACATTTAATAAACACAAATTGCAAAATTACATAACCCTATGTTACAAAAGTTCATCGCAACCAAATGCATGTATGTATGCAAGAAAGGCCTTAACCATATGCACACATTTTCTCACCAGTCTATTATTTGCTGAACCTGTCTGAGGTGCTTCTTTTATATACTCTTCCATTGTTGCAAGAAATGATGGAGGAGGCTGCATAGTCCAAAAAAGAGAGCTGTGAATTCATTTAGCATCAAGTTAGATGTCATATCTTTCAGGCAAAAGATGTACCTGTCTCAATGTTGGAAACTGAAAGTTCCTAGCAAGATCCAAACCTTTGCAATAATCATAAAAATCAGCAAGATTTTCTGCCTGTATTACAATAGAACCTAAAGATATCAGTTCACAAGGATGTCTATAAGTACATCCTTGTAGAACACAGGAAGAAATTCACTGCAATCTATAGTACACCTGTTGGCCCGCTCTTTTGTATATATTGAGAGCTTTAACGGCATCATGTCTTGACATATCAAAGAACTGCAGGACAGTGTTGGGTAAATATTGTATTGTGGGGAAAAGAATTTAAAAAAGGTACATAATACAATTGATTTGGTCCAAAAGGCACTTAATAATTATAGTATAGCCCTACCATGTCCACGAGATTTATAATGCCATCATTGATCGCACAGTATATCTTAAAGCTCTCTTTCAATACCTACATGAACAATGGTGTTGAGACTCAAAGGTTACAAACGGGCATTGTAACAATTTGTTCCAAAAGTTCCAGAAAGCCAAAATAACAAATTCAATGCACAAAACCAGGTAATTACAGATCCAACAAAGATGTACAAAAGAAATACATAAGTTAACTACCCTTCAAGGCAAGACCTAACAAAACCATTGAAAATCCTATAGAAAGGGGCAGCACATCTATGAACATGCACATGTGCACATGTTTTCTTCTAAAAGATTTCAATTTTAATGCTAAGGGAGGTTTGCTGGGCTGAAAATGCATAAAGCTCTACTCGAAAAATATAGATATACATATCATGCATACCAGGGCCAAGGCATACTGTATGAGATAATTGCAATAAGCTGCCCCTTCAGGCTGCAAAACGTAGCGCATATTAGAAAGGCCATCGTAGGACAACAAAATTGACAATAATTCAGCAGTATTATCAAAGGCCAAAATACTAGCCTCCAGAAAACCAACTGTACTGAGTAATCCATGTAAAAAGTTACCTGGCAACCAATAAGGCGGTAGAGAAGCTGCTGCAATGCAGGTAGCTGCTCCAATAGCTCATCACATCCCAACATCCGTGTTCTACTATGTACCTGTTACATCAAAGATATCTATTGTACTTTTAACCATGTTGAAAGGAATTATTATTTGACTCAAAAAGTATGCCAAGAATCAACCTTGCTTGCTCCTGGTAACGACTTTGTCAAACGCTCTGACTCAATATCATATTTTAGGATTCTAAAACATTCAAGACGTTCCTCTAAAAATAGTGCATATGTTCGAACCCATGCAGAACAATCCCAAGCTGCAAAGATAAATTTGTTCTAAGGAGATTTTATTCTACTAAAAATCAAAATGCATCTACAAATCAGACTAAAAAACAAACAAACAAAAAGAAAAACTACACCTGTAAATCATTAGGCAGAAGTAACTTACCGAGAGGGCTTGAATCATCTTTGAAATTGGATATTTGGAGGATGTGTCCTCTGTGTGAGTAATTCAAAAGATCCTCTCTAAATGTAGGATCGCCCTCTCTTAATGTCCTGTGAATGACTATCAATGTCTTTATAGCAACCTGCAGGCAGTGATGAGGTCATTTTGGTAAATTACTTAATATACCATGTTTGCTACAAAAAAAGTAGAACAGTTCTTCTAAGAGCAGTTTCTGCATCGGATCAACATATGGATGTGGTAAAGCATCTCCCCAGCATGATACCAATGTCCCTATATTTGTGCAAAAGAAGCCATTTGAGATTTAAATTCCACTTCTTCGGATAGAGAGAGCAAAAAAGGAGGAAGGGGTGAATCCAATGCAACGCTATTACATCTCTCAGAGTACCAAATAATTTCATACAACCTTAGACAGTTCCAGCACTAAATGGCTATTGTTTCTTCATGATTTAAGTAATTCTCTATATTTAGAGGGCCACTGACCTTCTTTTTTTTTTTTTTTAATTTTTTTTTCTCTCTCAATTTCCATTGTTTTATTTTCCGGTCCCTAGCAACTCAACTTCACATCTTCGGCCTTGGCAGGGCAAACTCTCTCATCAACCAGTCACACTGGCTAAGCTGGTTTTCTAATGCACCCCTCCTCCATACAAAACTATAATGTCCGATTGTTTGTGTTATATGGTCTCTAGAAAAATAATAAGAAAATATTGACAAAGTACTTTAGAGGTTCTAAATTCCCGAAAATTTATACTTCTATCCATATGTGTTCCAGAAACAAGCAATTTAGAAACCAAAGACAGCATACGAAGAATGATAAACAGAAATGAAGGCAAAGAAGAAGAGGCATTACAATCCAATTTTTTGTCTTGGCCATTCTCCTTGCCAGTGCGTGTATGCAGTAGGCCACATCAGCCCTCGGACATGCCACCGATGTCGCAGAAAAAATTCCTGTAATGAAGAAAAAAAGAACAGAAATGAGAGTAAAAGTTTGTCTGATATCGATATCGAATCCTCAGATCCGAATCCTCAACGATATCGAATTGCTATATGAACATAAATTTTTAATGAAAGACTTTACTTCGAACATGACGTTCCTTAGGAGGGCACTCGACGTGATTGGTGGCCTTTACGATGGCAATGTCCAAATCCTTCCAACAAAGAAAACAATTGGTACAGAATTAACAAAAAAACAAAAAAGAAATCTAAACGTTGACAAAAATCGCAAGGAAATAGATGATATGGGATACACACACTCAAACACACGTGTACCTTGAATTCGCTGTTGACCTTGGCGAGGCCAACCTTGGTGGAGTCCTTGAGAGCTCCATAGGCTTTCCTAAAGCTCTGAAACGTCCCCATTCTTGTTATGAATGCAGAAAACAATGCTCAATTTTATTGTTTCTAATCACAGAATGAGAATTAGAGAGGGAAAGAGAAGGAGGAGATGAATCTTCTTCTTCTTCTTCTTCTTTCTTCTCTCTCTGTAACCGTGTCGAGCCAACAAAGAAATAACGACTCTCTCTCTCCTTAATCTTCCTCGCTCTCTCCAAAATGTGCGCAACGAGAATGTACTAACAAAAATAGTAAAGGGTCTTCTCGTAAGTTTAATGCGTTGTTGTCCGAGGATTATGTAATTCAATCATTTTCTCTTTTCGCTGGAGGATCAGTTCCCATTGGCTTGCGCCAATAACAAAATGGCGGGTTCTCTTTTTTCCCCCAGTTTCCCGTAAGTGCCCTTCGTTATCTCCGGCCTGTTATAGGGAAAGCATGGCTGTTTTGGTCATTCCATATCATAAAATTTGGATTCACGTAAGAACGACAAATGGATGCCTCTTCTTTTAGTTAAATTAAAATACCTATATATATATATATATAAATTATGATATTTCCATATGATATAGAATTGAAACATAGATTCTTCAAAGCAAGACATTCATTTGTTGCAATATTTATTTTGCTGTAAAAAGACTGTTTAATTCATGATAAGGATAATATAACTTGGAAGAGAGTTTTACGTGGTTGTCGGATTTGGACCTTTAGTCATTGGGCTTTTGCTTTTGTGGATCTTCAATATTTTTCGAGGAACACTTTGATTATAAAATATTACATAAAAATAATCTTTAAATTAAAATAATTTAATATAATTCTTCGTACTGTAAAATTATTTTTATTATAAAATAAATTAACAGATTAAATAAAACCACACAAATTTATAATATTACTTTTGTGTTACACTTCTCGTAATTTTCACCCAACTTGGGGAGCCAGCCCATCCTGAATTTGGCATTTGACAGCTGCAACTGTACCAAGTTAATTAAACTGTAATCCTCTCTGTCACAAATTTCCATTGGGTAAGAGCTAAGGCACTTAACAAATATCACCAATAACAGATGGGTTTGGTTTCCTAGCTTGATGGTTTTGTAAAAAATGAAATTTTGAGTTGAAAATGACTGATCTCCTGAAAATAATAATAATAAATTTCTGGAACAAAATCTTGGAGGGATCAGCATGGCCGTTCTACATCTGAATATCAGTTGAACATGTTGGGAAGGGGTCTCACTGCCATAAATGCATCCACCATCTGAAAAACCGAAAAAAAAAAACAAAAAAACAAAAAAACAAAAAAACAAAAAACAAATTACTGAACAAGGGAAAATGACCAAGATATCAATACGGTTTCTAATAAATAGAATTTCGTACCAGGGTAAGAAATTGAGGAAACTTACTTCATCAGTCACAGCAGCACGAGCCCTACGATGTCTTTCCACCAGTTTTGTCAAAACTTCTATGAGCCGCTGCTTCACCTCACCTGTCAGCATGCGCCCCGCACCATACTCCTGCAAAAGGACAACACAAGTATTCTTCAGAAAGACCCTGAGCAGAAACATGCATGCGGTTGTATGACGTAGCCAAAAAAATCACCAGAAAATTTATCAAATCAAATAGGGGGAGCAACCTGACCTTCTTTATGTGTTCAAGCTCGGCATCATCCTCTAGGAAAAAACCTAGGTATTTAATTGGTATATCAACCTGATAAAGACCAAGTGACATAAATATTACCCAAAAATTTTACATACTCAAAGGTACACACTCACAAAGAATTCCTAAAATCATAACTTAGATTCAGCATTGGCCCCTTTAATATCATGCAATTGCGGCAATGAATTAGCAGATTCGTCATATATTTTTGCCTAGGTAACCTTTGAGAAAGTTAGATTGCCAATTTCATTGGTAATAAAACAATTCAAAATTTTAATGATATAAATTGATAAACAAGTCAAATATACTTGACAGTCGCAGCATGTAATCATGTAAACCATTACGGAGAAATCTTTTGGAATCTACATGTGAAGCATAAGAAGTGGATGAGCAAGAAACTTTACCTCAAGATTTGCTCCAAGTTGGCGGTGTTTCTCTATTGAATCTTGACCACCAGAGAATGCATATCTGTTTATCTGTAGATGTAAAAACATGTTAATGTAAATAAAAAGGACACAAAAAGAACTAATAACATATGTGTGGATCTATCAACATATTTTTGTTTCTATTTTTTTTTTCTTTTGGAAAATAGTAAGGAATTTCATTGGACACAGGAAGTTCCCCTAAAAAATACAACCTAACATATGATAGATCAAGAAAAGGTAGCCAAAAGCAGCCATCCAATCAGGTAAATAAGTAGAAAAGAGGGTTTTAGGTTAATTGTAGAGAGCTCAAAGCCATTAAATAACCAAACATTTCTCATTCTCCAAATAACCCAAATGAGACAGAAGCACGGCATTACATATAAAACTGTTCATGTGTCACCAAAACATTCCTTTCCAGCTAGAGAACACTTACCGGACCAATTGGCATTACCTATTGAACTCCAAATGAATGTAAGAACCATAGATCTAACTCTGGAAACTAAGCATTGTAGCAACAGATGACCGAATTACCACTCAATTTGCATGATTATAAATATCTATCGACCATGTTACCCATACTCCTCGCTATAAAATAAATAAGGAAGTCCAGAGGCAAACCTTGTTCTTAATGTCTTTCTCAGAATCAGTCACATATATTGCAGAGTTTGGATCACTAGCTGACATTTTTCCTGTCTCCCCCTGCAAGCATCCAGTTTCCCTGATGTGAGTTATGACTGCTTTGTAAGAAATCAACCATAAGCAGCATAAATCAATTTTTTTCCTGTCTCCCGCTGCATGGTTATGGGAACTCAATTTTTTTTTTCCTCCACTTCCAATGTATCATTAGTCAGCCTATAATATTTACCACACCACTGATTCTATGCTAAATTATACGATTACCTGCAGGGCAGGGAAAAATAATGATTCAATCAATGCAGGCTTGTGATGTCCGATTCGAGGAGCAACATCTCTTGTCATTCTAAAATAAGGATCCTGAATAGCTCAACAAAGAAACAGTATCATAAAAATTGAAGGACAAAACAATTATCACATATCTTATAAGATAACTAAATTGAGAACAACATTAAGAATTTTGTATTAACTTCACTAAATCCGCACAGATCAGATAAAAAGTATATCACCAAAGTTCTGGTAAATTATAGTCATTTGTTTGATCCATAGTTTGTAAGCTTTCCCAAAGAAGTTGTTTCCAGATCATTTCTTATTTGAGGATAAAGATGTTTCTGTACATTCTTGTCTGACTTTATAGGAGGATGGAAAGGCCATTCTTGGAAACTTGGGTTTATTCATGCATTTCATGGCTTTTTTTATCAGTAAATAAAATTTTATCGATCATAAGAATAGGCAAAGCCCAAGTACATGAGTCATATACAAGAGCCATGCCTAGGAGTGATATTCTAGTGATACAAGAAAATCATGAATGGTCATGCCATTAAAATCAATTACAATAGACCATTGGAACAAGGTGTTAAAAAAGAAAGTTCTGAGTTCATCCAATTGCCGCTCACGATCTTCAAAGTTTCACTTGTTCCTCTCCCTCCAAAGACACCGCCATAGACATATCGGAACCATATTCCAAATTGCAGCAATCTGAGAAGTAGAGGCCTTTTCTTGATTTGCTACATTATAATCTTTCAGCAAATGAAGAGGAGCTGGATTACAATGGGAATTGAAATGTAATCATTTTCACATTCACACTTACTGCAAGTCATTACAAGGTCCTTATGACATGCAATTTCCTTGGAGGAATATTTGAAATGCTGAAGTCCCCAGAATAGTTACCTTCTTATCTGGACAACAGCATTCTTTTTTTACGAGTCCCTTATGAATTTCATTCCAATTCCACATAATAAAAAGATGATGAAAACTACATAGAATCAACCATGTTAATTATTAATACAAACAGGATTTGGTGTACTCTATCAAATACCTTATAAGGCCAAATTCAATATTTGAAATATAAAAAGTATATATTCTCAATCAGACTTCTAGGTCTAAACATCTCATATGTGAAGCACAATGTGTTTCATAAGAATTAATCAAATTCAAATGCATATATAAACTGAAGAATAACAATAAACCATGAGAGGAGTCAACCTGGTCAATTGCACAAGGAATTAAGCAACGGAGATTATCTTTGCCTGAAAATAAGTGTGGGAATGAACTGGGAAATGAAGGAGCTGCCTGCAATAACACAAAGGGGAGAACAGTATATGATTTCCACAGATATTCCTAGAGTCTCTTGACCAACCATTATGATTTCCTAAACAGGAATCTCTTTTTTTAATAAGCGGTATCCCAAACAGGAATCTAACAGGGAAGGTACTTGTTGCAGAAATTTTTGCATCATCTAATGTAATCTCCGTATATTTGCTTACATGGAAATAGAAACATGATAAATACAGCATAAGCAATTGACATTCGAGAACTCACAACAATGTAATGATGCAAAACACAATAGTCCAAAAACCATCTGATAAGATACATGGCACAATGCACATACTATTCACATGTTTTATGTATATAAAGCAGCAGAGGTTTATACCTGTACAGGCGGAAAACTATATTTTCCAATATGATCTTCACCAACGAAACCAAATATACCCACAATCTGATTACATGTCACACGCTTTGAAATTTCAATCATGTTCCTGTAGAATGCACTGCACAGAAAATTCTCAGAAACCAGTCTGAGGATTCTAGCCGTGCATGAAAAAGGCTTTTCCCCCACTAGCTTCAAAATACATGCGTAAACTTTGAGGTGCATATCATAGAAAACATAGCTAGTCTAAATTAATATGTAATTTGAGCTTGACTTTTGAAATATATCCTCATGGCATATTAGGAGCATCAATAATAATTTGCAGAAACCTTTGTAAACAGGTCAACAAGAAGAAATGCTCATTCTGTTATAAGATCCCTCGTGCCTGGCCTAATGATTCAATACCATTCCATCATGTATGATTGGATGCCAGTTTGTGGTTTCATTTTGATGTCAAGTTACAGTTCTACATTACTCACCCTCCAACATAATCAAAATCAGAGAAGATGAAGGTTCTTCTGATGTCAAAACCACAGGCAATGATGTCCTTGGCATTTTCCCTGGCGAGTCTCCTGCTCTCCTCCACCGTCAGATTTTTCCACAGGAACTTCTCGTCATCGGTAAGTTGTATAACAAGAGGAACCTTAAAGGCCTCTTGCAAATATCTACAACCAAAAGCCACATGCACACAACAATTATGATTGCAATGCGGTTGATTGTGTTTAAAAGATGTGACAAACTCATATTTTTACATTGCAACTAACAAACTAATCTTCATCCTAATAACATGGCAGCTGCCATGGATCCTCATCAACTAATTCGAATCATTAGAATTTTTTTTATCAGGACTGATTTGAATCATTTACATATTCTTTGACACCAAAATCAAATCAAACGTAAAGGAAATAAAAATAATTTACCGAGAAACAAAAATTAAACATTCAAATACATATTTGACAACATATTTAAGCTCCATATAGGAACCAAAGCCAACAGAATTTAGTAATTTCTATTTACCTGTAGTTGAAAAAAAATATATGCACACAGTGTATCTTTCTCATTTCTTTCCATTGCAAAACACCGGAACCAAAACAACCAAACCAACCAAACCAAAGCTTTAAAAAATTTGTTTCCTTCTCTCAAATTGTGGTTTTTATGAGCAGAAAGCCAGAACCAAACAGAACATAATAAACAACCTCCACTTGGAACATAATGGTACACACCTAAAGCTAATTGGCCAAAAATTTAGCGGTCAATTCAATGACAATAAAGGGAAATTTTTCTCTATTCTTTCCATACAGCAACCAGAGCAGAAAGAAATACCGTACATTAAGAAACAATATAATCTACATAAATACTTCTGTTGGTTTTGCTTCTTAATTTGCTCCCTTTCTTTCTTTTATCCAATTTCTCTGAGCAACGAAACAGTGCACAAGAAAAGAAAATGAACTACCGAATAAATTATCCTTTTTCATTTTGTTTGGATAAGGTTTTCCCTTTTTTTTTTTTTAAGTAAGGTTTTCCGTTTAATGCCAGTAAAAATAACTTCTTCTTATTTCCCTTTGTTTTAACCAATTGAGCGAACACGACGAAGGGAACCAAAAACCATGATTTCTCAGCAAACGGAGCAGAAAAACTGACGTACTGAGTGAACATAAAGGGTATCAAATGCCCCAAGTGCAAAGCTTCAGACGAGGGTCCTCTACCCGTGTACAGATAGAACTTCTCGCCCCTCTCGTACGCATCCAGTATCTCATTGAAGTCCCTGTGTGCCATCCATCAAATTCTACTCAACACATATTTTTTTCAAAATAAGAAGAGGTGGGGATGGGGATGGGGGTGGTACCGATGGGCGAAGAAGGCGCCGCGGCGGAGGAAAACGTGGGCGCGGCGAGAGGTGAGGTGCTCGACACGGTCAATGAGCGATTGGTTGAGCCTTTGACAGCCGAACTTCTCGATGAGCTTGTCGTAGTCAATCTTGCCTCCTTCTTTGGCCGAAACTTCCCATGGATTCACAACCTGTTCTTCTTCTTCTTCTTCTTGTTTTTCCTTTTCATTTTGTAAAGCGCCCCTCTCCAGTTCTTCCTTATCCATATCTTCTTTTGATCTTCCAACACTGCTAGTCTACTGCGCAGGAATGGAGTATTTAGCTTTTAGAGAGTTGAACGGGATCCAATTACCGGATCTACGGAGAAGATGACCGGAGAGGTTTCAGGCGGCGGATAGTACGAAATAACCAACTGGTGAAGGGGAAGCGAGCATTTTTCTTGGAGCTTATTCTTCCGCAAAATACATGCAATACCAAACGACGTCGTCAAAATAAAGGCTTTAGGGGATCTTAAACCCCTTCGAATTAGATCGCTTCGAATAAAGCAAGTGGTATCTGATGTGTAAACAACCAAGAAGATCTACTATTCTACTGTGGGAGAGACAAATACACGAGGCTCATCTACATGTTAAATGTCTTTAAAAATAATCATTAATAAATAATATTTTATATTATTTAGATAAAATATAAATAATTAAATTTATCTATTTTTATTATAAGTAGTGATAGAGTTATATTACTATTTATTTACTACCTATAGGGTATTAAGAATTTTTTTAAAATATTTTTTTAACATCTTTAGCAATTAAGAAAAAATTAAAAAAGATATAATTTTACTAATAGTCACTTTTTTAACTATTAAATAAAATAAAAATTAAAAAAAATTAAATATAAAAAGAGTAATAAATAAATAGTAAAAGAGTGACAACCCTTCATTTTCCTTTTATTATATTAACAAATAATAAGTTTACATATATCAAACAGATATACTGAATTTACTGTTAAGATAAGCGGAGTTTACACACATATATATGCAGGTATCATTTCTGGTATATGTATATCTTTCTATCCAAATTTGGTGGTGTTCTTTTCAATGCATGAGGTTGGTTTCGTTAGCTTGGGGCCTGGGCTTTTTTGTTTTTGTTTTTATAGCAATATTGCTGTAGATTTTGAGGTTTTCAATGCTAGCAATCGCTTTGATGATAAAGGAAATAATGAGATTTGGCTAGTTTGGATTAAAAAATATATAATCTTGTTTCATTATTATAATTTTTTAAAATTTTTACACAAAATATATTAAATAATTCAGTTTTTTAAAATCTCAATTCAATTTTTTTAAATCTTGAAATAAAATAATATTATAATAATATTTTATTTAACTTTCATCTATTATTTAAAACCATGTCATCTCATTTCATATCTGAATCTAAACCAGCCAATATTAGAGTGATACTATACATTTTAATAAATTAGCTTTAATAATGTTTGAGAGGGGGAGGATAAGTATTATGGACATAAAGAAATTATATAAAAACAAATTTTAAAATTGACGTGATTTTACGTAATGTATTAGATTTATTTTATATTAAAAGTAATTTTACAATCTAACATATTGCATCGCCAATTTATAAATTTGTTTTTGTATAATCTTTTTAGCTAAAGTATTTTGCTTTCTTTTTAATACCAATAAGAACATTAGTATTGATTTCTATATGCAAATACAAACTCACATATTTTGAAGATTGTCTTTGTCATTCTAAAAAAAAATTTACATTAAATTGTGCATATTTGAATCAAGATAATAATATTTGAGTCAAATTATTAATATTATTACTTTTTTTTTCTTAAAATTAAATTTTTTATATATATTTTATAATTAGCATCCACTACATACATTTGGCATTAATAATATAAATATAATAATAAAAAATATAATTTTTTATATATTATATTAAAACTATAATAAAATGATAAAAAAAAAATATATTATAATAATAAAATGAAGGTGAAGGTAAAGGTTCTCTTGTTGAGGGAGAAGATAAAAGAGTTGTGAGAGAGAAAGAGTGAGAGGAGAGAAAAAATTAATAAAATAATATTTGAGGAGTAAATAATACATTTCCAAAGATGTGTTGACACTTTTCATTATTATGAAAATATTTTCATATGCATAATTCACTAATTCAGTATAATCAATTTTATAGTCTACTTATGCAAATAAGTATATTTGTATTTACATATAGTTAAACAATGCCAATGCTCTAATTTGCAAAGTGACAGAGAGAGAGAGAGAGAGAGAGAGAGAGTCTAAGCAAATAAAAGGGCGAGCGATGTAGAGGGAGGAGGGACAGGGAAAAGAGAGGCCTGACCGTTGGTGATTCTTCGGGAAGACTCTGCGGACCGGCGACAGATTTAGACGACAAAGCTTCATTCAGTACCCAAAACCCTTAAATTTATTCAAATTCTACAATTTGACACAAATCAATCAACTCAAAGCCTCTCATCCAATCTCTCTCTCTCTCTCTCTCTCTCTCTCTCTCTCTAAATATGCATACGAACGGTAGCATTTGAGCTCTTCGAGCTGCAGATCTTCCTCGAAATACTTCTTCTCTTTCAGGTCGGTTTTTGCTTCCCTTTTTTTCAAAGTAATCAGTTTACCTCCTCTATTTCTATGTTTTCTTCGTTTCATTTCTTAATGTTCACGTGGGTTTCTTTAGCTTTTACATGTAGATTCGTTTCTTTGTGTGGTTCTCCTGGTACATTTGGCATAGTTTTCTTCTTGGTATTTCTTTCGACGTCTCTCTAGTTGGTCATGCATTTCTCTTTTATGGATTTTGGCAGTGGCTTATTTGGTTTTCTGGGCGATCGTGAGTGATTATCGTCGTTGAATGTCACCTTCTTTACTCTCCCATTCTCATTGTAATGATTAATGTTGTTTCAGTGTTCGTTCTTCGTCTTTCTTGGAAAAACATACGATTTTAAGGTCCAGGTCGGTCTTGACTTCAGTTTGAATGATCATTATTCATTGGTCGGGTTCTTAGGGCCCTACTTTTTTTCGCTTCGTTCAATTAAGTCTTGAGAAAAATGCTCTTTTGTATTCGGAGCAAGACAGCTTATTGTCTAAGTGCTGTTTTGGAAGTTTTCTTTTGTATACTAGCATGTTTGGTCTCTGAAAAGACAAGAAGAGTACCTTCTATGTTTGGCAAGCAATATTCTTCAATTGCACCTTTTATGTTTCCTCATGTTATACACACGCGAGTCCAAATTGATATTATGCAGAATGCGTACTGTCATTTGAGGCTGTCATTTAACGTCTTCACAAAATTGGGACCTTTAGGGATCAAGAACCGTAGGATCAAGTAGTAAGTTCTTCGTCAAAGTTTACTTTGAACGTGATCAAGACTCTACCGTAGACTCTGTTCAGTTTGGTTTTAGAAATATCCCGGACGACATGCTTATTTAATTTGTTAAAATCTGAAGTTATAGCCTCAAAATGGAAGCTGCAAAGGAAAAATGCTTCACATCTGTGTCTTATACGCGACCTTCTCTTGTGACCAACTAAAAAGTGCACAGATTGTAATGAGTAAGACATTTCTGTACATCTGTCTCCTTGTATGTTCGAATATATTGTTTCTTTGTTATATGTTCTATGGGTTGTTTAGCTATTTCAGACTCTTGGGCAATAGTCTTAAATTCATGTGGAAGAGATTCTGCTCTCACTTTCAAGCTTCAATATCATCAGAATTCAATGAGTCTGCTAGATGAAACTGCAAATTGAGATATAAGTTCTCAATTTAGATGTTTGGACAATCATGCAGGAGAATTAATTTTAGATATACCATCACGCACTTGAGTTTGTTGTCTGTATGAAGAGGCAGCTTATCCCACTAGATTTCTACATACAGGCAATTACTTTTGAGAACTTTGGGCAATGTTGATGATAGCTGCAATTGGAAATAGAAGAATAAACTTTGGAATCTCTACAGTAGTCTGGTATCCTTGAGCTTATTCTCTGTCCACTAACTATGTCTATATTAATGCATTGAAGTCCTCTAGATACATTATCATTTGGATGGGTGCTTTTGAAGTCATTTCTCATCCATCTAGGATTAATTTTTCAGTGCTCACACGTTGCAGATCGATATGCGTGGTACTGGAAAGAAATTGATCTACCAAGAATCTGGCAAATCTTGTTATTCAAAGGCAGAGTCTGGGTCTAAGCTGATTGCATCGTTGAAGTTTAAAAAGGGTAGGAATACATCCCATTGCAAAAAACACAAACCAAAATCAAAATCTCATGTAAAGACAAGTGGTTCAACGCTTTCAAAGAGGTCAGTTACTGACCCTGCTAGCAGGGAGCCCAAGAATGATTCTATAAGTAGAAGGTTTTTCAGTAGGAAAGTTCTGCATAAACCAACTGATTCAAAGTCTTCAAGAAAGAATTCTTCATTGGGGCTTCAAGTTGAAAATGCCTCGCCTAATATCTCCAAGGGAAAGAGGAAAAATGTTGATGGAGAGGTCAAAATTACAAATCTTAAGAAGAGGAATAAGAAGAGAAGGCAAAAGGACAGCGTGGAGCTCGATGAAGTTTCCCGTTTACAACGAAGAACAAGGTATCTGTTGATTAAAATGAAACTAGAGCAGAACCTTATCGATGCTTACTCTGGAGAAGGCTGGAAAGGTCAGAGGTATTAAAACCTTATCTCATATGTCTTTCCATTAGTAAGAAAACTATTTGCTCATTTAGACTAAAAATTTCTCAATGAGTGTTTTATAGTTTAAGGTAGTTGGGGAGGGAAAAGTTTATGAATGAAAACCCTGCTGAAAAAACAGAAAAATAGGGATGTACGAATAATTCGTTCTTTACTATTTAAACTACCTGCTTTATATATATATATAAAGAACAGAAAATAGTTTGTTTCTTTTGAAATTTTAATTTTCTGTGATAAACAGTTGTGGTTTATCATTTTCATCATTGTTTTGATTTCAGTCGAGAAAAGATTAAGCCAGAAAAGGAACTACAACGAGCCAAGAAGCAGATATTGAGCTGTAAACTTGGAATACGTGATGCAATTCGCCAGCTGGATTCACTTAGTTCAGAAGGATGCATTGAAGACTCTGTCATTGCTCCAGATGGATCTGTATACCATGAACATGTAAAACACATAACACCATGATCTGCTAAATATTAGGTCTATAAAGTTTTCAAAGACAAAACATCAACTTGAAAAAAGAAACAGAAGCCTCAAGCCTTCTCATGTTCTTTTCATTTGGAGATGGGTGCTGAAAGGGGCTTTTTGGGATTTCCTAAATTCATCTGAATATGCTTCTGAATCATTACATTTTCTTGTACCGAGTAGCCAAGACTTGGCCAATAAACTATTGTCTACATTCTAGGTTTGTGTTAACTCTATATCATTTACAGCATAAGAAGTAACTTATCATTAAAAAAATTTATTTAGGTTCTGACTGCAATATGGAAGTAACTGTTCCAGTGATTTTGAATTGTGAAAAATGTTATAAGTCTCAGCTGATAGTGTTCTTGCCCTTTTCTTTTGCTGAGTAGGTTAGATACTAGTGTAATTAACACAATATGAGTTTGAAACTCAGCCTCTGGCCTGGTCTCATAAATTTTTACTTAGACAATTAGCATGGTTGTGCACAGCTAGAAAGACCCTGGCTACTACCTTTCGGATCACATCTAGCTGTGACGTGTATATTTATGTCTTTATTTGTTTCTTATATGTAGATATTCTGTGCAAAGTGCAAGTTACGTGAAGCTTTCCCAGATAATGATATTATACTATGTGACGGGACATGTAATTGTGCTTTCCACCAAAAATGCCTTGACCCTCCATTGGACAGTGACAATAGTATGTTCTACTCGCTTCTTTCTATTGAATATTTAGTGATCTATGGATCAGAAGGCTTCTTTAAGAAACTGATTTGTAGTTTAATTGATAATCTACAGTTCCTCCAGGTGATCAGGGATGGTTTTGCAAATTTTGTGAGTGTAAGATGGACATTCTAGAAGTAGTGAATGCCCATATTGGGACCCACTTCTCCATGAACAGTAATTGGCAGGTTAGTTACTTGAAAATTTTATGGGATATCTTTTTGTCTTTTTGGGCTTCTTCAGCAAATTAATGACGTTACTCCCACATGGAATAGGATGTTTTCAAAGAAGAAGCTGCTTTCCCTGATGGTGAGAATGCAATATTAGATCCAGAGGAAGAATGGCCTTCAGATGATTCTGATGATGATGATTATAATCCAGAGAGGAGGGAAAACAGTTCCATGATCGGTGGGGCAGAATCTGATGACAATGTGTCAGATGACATTAGCAGTTCTACTAGCCTGAGTTGGTCTTTAGATATTGAATTTTTTTCTGGAAAGGAAGGCATGTTGTGTGAAAACCATTTTGCTAATAACAGTTTAGATTCTGATGAATCCACCGATGGGGGAATTATATGCGGCCCTAGGCAGCGAAGAGCTGTTGACTATAAGAAGCTATATGATGTGAGTATCACAAAATTCTTAAGATTAAATTATTTACCACTTAATCAAGCTGTCTACGATATATATTATTTTAAGAAGTAATGACCTAAAGTTGCTATATTGTTCCTTATCCTCTGTAGTCATTCTCCGTCCCCCAAGAAGGGGGAATAAGATGGGAAAAAAAATCAAGGTGTTCTATTTCTGAAGCCATAGTTATGTCCTTTAGTGTTAGCCTTGATACTATGTTACCTGATGGAATGCGAAGGAGGTATGTAGCTTACCTGGGAATGCGGTATTAGAGAATAGGCCTACATGAGTTGCTTGTGATTACATAAAACTAGATTACCAGATACTAGAATGTAACAAAGTATCATTGGGCTGTTCTAGCCTCTCCGAAAACTGCATATATTTGATTTAGTTACCATAAAAAACGTAAATGAAAGCTATATAAGAAGAACTCGTGGAGTCAACAAATTGGATGGGATGGATATTATATTTACTATATTTTTTATTGCCTGTAAAATGTATTCCTAACCCATAAGTCACCATTAAAACTTAATTTTTTTCTGATAAAATAATCATTCAATTCAAGATAGTATGATATAATTTGGTCGTCTTGAGTATATACTCAACAAGAAATTTTGGTCCCATGGAAAATTATGGTATACAGTTTTTCACACTGTTTATGAAGCAGAATTTTTCATGGAGTATTCAGATTGGCATTATGTGATTTGATGTGATTATCTTGTTCCCTAATAGGAAATGTTTGGAAAGGATGCTTCTGCTTTTGAACCAGTGAGTGAGGATGAAGACTGGGGTCCTGCTAAAAGAAAGCGGAGAGAAAAGGAGTCTGATGCAGCCAGCACCCTTATGACACTATATGAAAGTGAGCAGAAGTGTCAGAATTCTGAGACCAAAGAATTGAAAAAGAAACTCCCACTAGAAACTTCAACTAGAAGGCCATTTTTCAGAATACCCCACATTGCGGTTGAGGTAGTGAAAGTCCCACCTTTTCCTTTTCACACAGCTTCTCAATCAAGCATTCTTTTTAAATTAAGAAATAAGAACTGTAATCCGGTATTTACCGCTTGAGATGTGTTGTTTTTCTTATTATGTACTGTACCAGAAGCTTCGTGAAGTTTTCGCTGAGAATGAACTTCCCCCAAGAGCTGTCAAGGAGAATCTTTCAAAGGAGTTGGGCCTTGATCCAGAGAAGGCAAGTGTCCAAGCTTTCAGATTAATACTGGAAAGCAATCTCAAAAATGATAATGGAAAACCATCGCTATAGTAACAGTTGAAATAGGTTGGATCACAAACCCCATTCCACATGCAATGCAAGTGGCAAGTGCTTTGCATTTATACGGCCTGTTTTAACTTTTAAATAATGCATTATTAGCTACCATCAGTGGCTTTGTAAAGACACATTTATTGCAATCAGATGCCGATGAATTGGCTATTTCTCCATCAAATACAACTATTAATATGCAATTTGTGAGGCTAGTGATGATTGGGGAATAGCAAACGTTTTTGGTGGAATCTACTATTTCATACTTATAATAGGTATTTGTTCTTTCTAGTATGCAGTTATAACACTTGATACACAAACTTTTCAGGTTAGCAAATGGTTCAAAAATGCACGATACTTGGCACTTAAATACAGAAAGGTGAGGTGACACTCCATTTATTTTTCAAATGCCTATATTCAAGTCTCTTTTCTCCTTTTGTTCGTGTTCCTTTCTTGCATTTTGTCAGTCATACCTGCTTAGCACCCTGCACCTTGGACTGCCATCAAGTTTTATCTTCTTAAATCTCCCTCACCCGTTTATCATTGTGATGCTAAATTAGCATCTCTCTTGTACAAGCACTATTGTCAATCTTTGGAGTCGATGAAGTAAAAGATATATCCTTCTCGAGGTTTATCAACTAAATTCCGAGCTCTAAATTCAAAATGTGGCTTGTAGACTCAAGAAATGGTTTTTTTTTTTTTTTAATTATTTATTTATTTATTTGTTATCTTTTTATGCTCTCACATGAATCCTTGAGAGTTAAAGCTTTTACCCAACGTTGATTGATTGTTTTCTGCAACAGGAAGAGACGGGAAAGCAACTTCATAGTTTTAAGGAATCCAGATTAGAAAAATTGAAGAAAAAAGCTGACAATGTTATGGTATCAAACGATACCTCTGCAGAGATTATGATACATAGCCCAAAGAATGTTAAAAAAGTTTTCCATAGAAAGAGCCCCAAGTCATTAAGCCGTGTTTTAAAGAAAAAGCGGCAGAAAAGATCTTCATTCAGGTCACCTGGTAATGGCAAAAAGGTACCTGTGGCTCAGAACCCTTTATTTCTTTGCCTTTTTGTTTCTCTCCTTTATTCTTCATCATATTTGAATATTAGGAGTAACTCTTAATAATTATAGATTTTAAGCAACTCTCTTATCTGTTGCATTCAGGATACAGTGGAGTTCGGCGATGATGTGAGCTTGAAGAAGCTTTTGGAAGCAAGAACTAAGGAGAGGAAGAGGGTCGGTGTCATGGCTGGGGGAGGATGTCCGGCAGCAGAGGTAGAAATGGAAAGACTTTGCAAAGTTATGGGTAGACTAGAGACCATAAAGCTGAAATTGCTGAGACTTCAAAATGACAACGCCAGAGATTCTGATAAATCCCATTTGTTTCAACAGTCTGTGATTTATGTTCCCATAGCAGAGCTAAGGGAAAAACTTTGATCCCATGCAATATTTCGATTTTGTTTTTTCTTTTGCACAGCCTTTAGTTTTAGCTATAGCTGGTCGAACTCTACAGAAATTCGTGTTTACATATCTTCTTTCGGTTCACCAGTAATTATTTCCTTTACATGAGAAAGTCAAAGTGAAAATCTTTACTAGAGTTGGCTCTCCTCGGAGTTTCTGACTTTCTAGGCCATATTAAGTTATTTTTACAAATACATTATATATTTTACCGGGTCCTCATCTGAAGTGGGTCATTTTACATTTTTGCTGATTTTGGGGTTTATAGCCCAATCAACTTGTCATATTCTTGGGGATCCTGCTACTATTTATTATCTGAACCATCAATTTGCTTGGCTTTGTTCACATAGGATGTTTTTCTAGAGCTGAAGCCTTACTTTTTTAACCTTTTTTTTTTTTTTTTGGTAATGTTAGATATAATTTTAGAATGCATAAGTACAGCATACTTCTTTTGAAAATATATATATATATATATATATAACTCACCATTAAAATGTGATTTTTTTCATGAGTTCCAAGATGTGTTCACTTTTTTAAAAGTGGGAGCTTATAGCCTTATATACCTGAGAAGTGTATATAACATTATTTCAAGTAATTATAACATGTCAATACTCGAGCATAGCCAAACCATTAGGAATTCAGCAACTGTTATAATGTGTTTATACAAGCGCAAAAGTGAGCTTTTTTCCTCTTTTATACGAAGCCTGTGAATGATAAATTCGTGGGTTCGATCCCACAGGATTGATGAACTCGAGTCCGTCAAGTTCTTACTTAAATTTGAGAATATATAGGAGAGAAATAAATAAAATCCTATATTCAAGAAGTATTTAAGACTGCTAAAAAAAATTACAAATGTAGCCACAAATTATGTATAGCACGCCTTATGTGTTTATCTCTCACCTACTGAGGTTCTCACAAATTTGTGGGAATGGAAGCATTGAATAACTCATGGTCGGATACAGTATATGTAATTTAACCATTAATTGATATGTCCCGCTCCCCTCTTGGAAGTTACAATTTCCAGAACATCATCCATGAAAACTTTTCTTTTTAGAAGTCATCATCATCATCCATGAAACTTAAAAACCCTAGACATGTGTCAAATCGTTAATGCTAAGAACCACCAAAATATATTTCACTATTCTTTCGAACGATACGGTTCATTTCAGTTCAAAACTCCAAAATGTAGTTCAAGGAAAAAAAAAACAACCATTTGGCAGGGAAATTCGCAAAGTCAACAATGAAAGTAAGAACAGGTGAAGATAGCAGCAGGAGGGAGAATAGACATGGAACGAGACATCTATGTTCTGTTTCATCTGTCTATAACGATTATAATGCTAGACAACAGTGATGTAGAATGCCTAATTCAATTTGGATTTCAATGTCCTTGAGTGTACAAGACACAGGAAAGCCAAGTTGTAAGGACGCTCTAGACAAAATTATCAAGCAGTTCTCACCATGTTATGGAGTCCGTATGTTTAACTGTAGGTTTTTGAGGATCACCATCACTCTTTGTATGACCTGACTTTCGCCGTTTGGCAGCTAGCTGTGGCCTCAGCTGCATGTAATATGAAACATTAAGAACCCAGCAGCAAACAGGGGAACACAGAGAGAGAGAGAGAGAGAGAGAGAGAGAGAGAGAGAGAGAGAGACTAGGCTCCAATGAGCCACCTAGCAATGTCCAATCAACCAGCTCAAAAATAGATCCCCTAAAGATTGACCCCACATGAAATATTTGGATCCAATACCAAATAGACATGCGTTAGTGATAACAGTAAAAATCAACGCTTAAAAAACTACAATTAAAAACTTTCCAAAGCTACCGGTATATTTTCATTGATTTTGTCTCCCCATCCCTTCATCAACCAAAAATACTTGGTTGATTTAATAATGAGATTTAAGGTCTTATCTTAACTCTCCCCCTAAACCCCTAGGGGATGTCTGAACTCTGAAGTAACAAACGGCCTACGTCTTGGAGGTATGCTCCCTCCAAGTCCAAAGTTCAAACCTTAGGTGTAAAGCCTAATTACCAGTGAGTTACTTGATCTGTGTTATGGGTGCGTTACACAGGTCTGGGGTTTAACCAAGTAAAAGACATGTTGCTTTGCACGGTGTGAAGGGCTCCTCATTAAAAAAAAAAAATCTCACTAATGAACTTCCCACGAGCACCATGAACAAATCAAATCTACATACACTGGCTCTAAATCTAAAACAATTGCCATATAATCTTTTTTTTTTTATAAGTAAGAACAATTGCCATCTAATCTGGTCCAACTATCTTCCTACTAATAAACTATAGGTCTTTCTTATCAGTTAAACTAAGGGCCCTGAGGTTTGTATGATGGCCAAGGTTGTCACTTTGCAGTCTGCATCATTTAACTGTTGGATTCTTAATCCCAATGTTACACATTCCAATAACAAAAACCAAAATCACCAATAAATAGAAGCACAGAAAATAAACATTTTAATAGCATCATTGCACACTATTGAAAGGGAGATATCATCAGGAAAGGGAAGGTTTGTGGAGAGTTGTTATAGATTCAAAATATGGGAGCTTGAGGGGAGGTTGGTGCTCTAATGAAGTTAGATAGGATATGGTGTGGGTTTGTGGAAATATATTCGTTCGGGATGGGAGGATTTCTCCAACTTTTTCAGGTTGGCGGTTGGAAATGGTCGTGGTGTTTACTTTGGCATGAAGTTTGGCATGGTGCAAGGGCTCTTAAGTATTGTGTTTCCATCTCTATACCAGATTTCTAGTGATAAAGAGGCTGTGGGGCTGATCTGTTGGTGTGTTCTAATGGTTCTTTTCATTGGAATGTCAGTTTTTTTAGAGCGGCTCATGATTGGGAACTTGGAATGTTTGCTGACTTTTTCGATTCCTTCTATGCTATGTCATTCGGTAATGTGACAAAGGATAGGATGATAATAGGTTCTCCATGCATTCCTATTACAAGGCTCTCTCAGGTTTCTCTAATAATCATTGTTTTCCTTGTAAGGCTATTCGGAAGTGTAAGGTCCCTCCAAAGATTGCTTTCTTTGTATGGACTGCAGCTCTTGGGAGATTGCTCACTACTAATGATTTGAGAAAACGTGGTCTCATCATTATGAATTGGCATTTCTTGTGTAAGAAAAATAGAGAATCTGTGGATCATCTTTTGTTACATTGTGAGGTGGCTCAGTTCTTGTGGAATATCTTTAACCAGATTGGTGTGGCATGGGTTATGCCTAGAAGCGTTAATGATATTCTTAGGTGTTGGACAGGTATTAGGGGAAATACTCACATTGTCGTTGTGTGGAAAATGATTCCCCTTTGCATTATGTGGTGTTTGTGGATAGAGAGAAATAAGAGGTGTTTCAAAGACTGTGAATGTCCCTGACTCCCTTGGATGAGCTTAAGAGATTATTTTATAATACTTTATTTTCTTGGGCTTTGGTCATTAGTTGTAATAAGGACAATTTTCATGATTTGTTTGTATCCCTCACTAGTGCTTAATGGTACTTAAGCATTTTCTGTGTATACTTCTTGTGTACTTGGACTATGCCTATTCCTATCAATAAAGTTTTATTTTTACTTATCGAATTTTGGCAGAGAGAGAGAGAGAGAGAACCCTGAGGATTCCAAACCAGCCGCCACCCTTAGACCGGCGAGTGACACCTCACCTCCATCACAAACAAGGCCGACGGGCACCGGCGACCTCCCTGAGAGTCATCCAGCACAAGTCCACCCCCCGGCGACCTAGGCTTTCGCAAGATTCTCTTTGTTTTTCTAGGAGAAGACATCAATCGTCAATCATGTGCCTCTGCCACCATCACAGACAAGTTTGACAGGCTCCGACAACCACATTGAGGGCCCTCCAACATCGGTCCCCCTTCGACGAATAGGATTTGGTTCCGCACTTTAATCTCGCCAAGATTTGCTAGGGCCGTTCAAACCTGTGGCCACCACAGACAACACCAACGGGCTCCAGTGACCCCATGGAGGACATCCCGGCAACGACACTCCCTCCGATGATCGGGATTCACCACAATACCTCTCAGTCCTTCGATCTTCAGTAATTCGCAGAGGATCCTTTTACGACTAGGTTTCAGAATTTAGTCATGGGTGTTTTGGTAGTCTCAACTCAGGTAAACTCAAACGTTGTCAGCGCTGAATTCTATAGCAGATCTTCATCCAAAAGCCTTAGATATGCACCCAAGGCTTATGCTTGTATTTTTTGCTTAAATATTTGAGAGAAATGAAGCTTGGGAAGCCCCTGCATCTGATATCGAAGGCTTTTAATTAATATGGGTCAGTTGGTGCGCTTTTGGGTGGAATCGAAGGCTTTTGAAATTTTACCAAAAGCATGTAGGTCCTCATTAAAAATTATGGAAAGGAGCAAACGGGCTTGGAGATTTGTTGCTATGGGCCGTAGTGGTATAGAGTGGTTGATGGCTACGGTGGAAGCAGTGTTACAGGCAAATAAAAATTTAGAATTCACAAAACCTTTATGCAAAGGAAACAGAGCCTTCATGGCTCAATGATGCTCCAACATGCACGGTCGGTTTCTAACTATCACCGATTATGGTGGAGAAGGCCGGCGAAGTGTTGTAGTCATTCCTGAAGGGTACAAAGGTCTGGATTGGGAGAAGTTTGTTGTTGAATTACGCAGAGCTGCTGATATGTTTTTTTCCAATCATGTTGATGGGTCAAGAAAGGAAAAAAGAACATCAACTTGGAATTGAAACAAAAAGACCCAGGCACAATCACGGTGGCGAGGCGATCATATGCAGCAGCTCTAAAGGAGGGTCATGCTTTGGTGACTTAGAGTGAGGGAAACTGTGGAAGTGGTCTGCAGATCACGCAAGCTTAGAACTAGCAGAAGAAGCATGACTCCTATGAAAAATAGGAGTATGGCAGTATGGCTGAAAAAGAGATGCGCGATACATTAAAGGAGATGGAAACCCAGCTTGTCAAGTTGAAGGGAGCGACCGCTTTCTTGTCTACAAAAATAAACTTGCTTTCAGCTGGAGGCAACAGGGCTATTAGAAGGAGATGCAGGGTCAGTCGAAGTTGCACATATAGGGTCGCCGAAGGTGAAGGAACTTGATGTACTGCCGAGACTTGCTGCCTAGAACCTCCAATAATGACCATGACCTCTCCACCTTTGGAGAGAACCAATAGGGTAGTTGAGGGAGGGTGGGGGGAAAAATATGGGTTTGTCGTTGGTGCCTTGCAAGAATGAATGTTTAGGGCCTGGTGTTCAGTTGGGAACTATGTCTGGGGAAGATGTTGTCCCCTTGGTATCTCTTCCTCCGTTAAACAATTTAGCTGGATCATCATTGGATTGGGTTTTGCAAAAGGTTAAGGAGATACAACAGTGTGTGGGGATTATATGTGGAGGGTTTGAAGACCAATTCATAGCTCTACTCACTACAATTGAGGCAGGCTACTCACTTGTAGGGGTGAGTTCAGTCCGGTCCAGGGAGTTTTTATGGACCGGACCGGACCTATTCGTTCTAGGGTTTTCCCACCCTGGACCGGACCGGACCGAACTCCCTCAGGACCAGTCCAGTCCGGTCCGGTCCTATTTGATCCTGGTCCATTCGGTCTACGGTTGACTTTTATTTATTTATTATTATTATCTAATGACATTTTGTTTAATACTTATGTAATTATATTGTGATATATTAATATATATACATATAGTATACTATTATATATATATTAGTAATACACTAATACTATTAGTCTATTAGTAATAATACTATAACTAATAACTATATGTAATAATAGTAATAGTGATAACTATATATGTAACTATATGTAATACTAATAACTAATACTATTAGTCTATTAGTACTAATAACTATACTAGTACTAATACTATAACTAATAACTATATGTAATACTATATTAAATAATAGTAATACTCTTATTACTAATACTCTATGTAGTTATAGTGATTTAATACTAACATATTACATATTAAGCTAACTATACTAATACTATTATAAATTTATAAATATATTATATATTATAATTTATACTATAACTTTTATAATATGTTAATACATTAATATATATACTAGTACTTTATATATTTTTTTGATTGGTTATACTAGTACTATATATTATAGTTAATAGTTATACATTAAAGAATATAGTAATACATTGATACTAAATATATATAGTTATAGACTTATAATGACTTAGTTATTATGAATTTATGATTAGTATAACTATATAATTGTATTAGTAATTCAATTTGGCTATATTATATTAGTAATATTAGTTATGTTGAATCAGTTAGTTAGTATAACTATATTCTACATTATTAGTATTAATATAAATATTAGTATTAGTTATAACTATATAGCCTATATTAGAATTGAGTCTTAGACTATATAATAGACTAATAATATTAGTAGAACTATATAAGTATATTGTATAGCTATATATTAGTTTTAATTATAGTGATTAGTATAACTATATAATAGTAGATTATTAGTATAACTATATATTAGTATTAGTTATATTGTTATGGTGATTTAGTATATTATAATTTAGTATATTATATTTATACTATAACTCTTATAATATATTAATATATACTAGTACTATATATTATAATTATATATTAAATAATATAATAATACATTCATACTAAATATATATAGTTATATTTCTAGTGATTTAGTTATTAACTTATTATGATTAGTATAACTATATAAATTATAATAGTATTAGACCACTAATATAGCTATATATTGGTAATATTAGTTATGGTGAATCAGTGCTTTAGTATAACTATATAAGTATTAACTATAATGATTTATATATATTAATTAAATATAAGTATAGTGATAATTAAATTATATTAATTAAAGTGATAAATATACTATATAGCTATACATAGTATTAATTATAGTGATTAGTATAACTATATAAATTATATAATAGTATATTAGTATCAATAATAGACTATTAGTATAGGTCACTATATCTATTGTTGAAGTATTAGTTATAGTGATTTAGTATAACTATATTAGTATAAATATAACTATAGTCTATATTAGACTATTAATATTTTTTTTACCATATATAATTATATAATTAATTATATACAACTATTATATAAATAATATATATAAATATATTTTTTTTAATTTCTATTCGGTCCGGTTCATTCGGTTTATCCGGTCCAGACCGTCCAATTCTCAGCTCTACTCACTTGAAACAAAATCAAGTTTTAAGAAGAGCAAGGAGTTAAAGTGTCTTTCTTGGGCAATCAACTATGACGTACAGGGAGATAGTACAAGTTGAGGGAAGACTAGAGGGAAGGCATAAAGCCTTCCTTAGTCCACGTCGGATCATTCGGGTGGAGTATTAATTGTGTGGGAAACAAAGGGTCGGGGTAGGTACAGTGACTTGCTTTGCTATGAGAATGTGTGTTTTGTCCCAATAGGGCTTGGTGTCTATCGGCTAGGGTTCAAATTTCTCCCTCTTGGGTGATTTTCATTAAGGGCTATCTATTATAGGCTAGGCGTTCTCTCTTGTATACATCCAGTGTACTTGGTTACGCCTATTATTATTAATATATTTTTACTTATAAAAAAAATAAATAAATAAATTATTGCAATAGAAGTATCCAACCCATTGCATTCCTGCACTCCAAATTGAATTGCAGTTTCTTAAATTGATCAAAGTTTATGCAATTGCTTCTATTTTTGATTCTGACATCATTTTCTTCAAAATATTCATAGTCTATATAGAAGTGTTTGCACATATAATTAAAAGTTCAAGATACATTGGAGAGAGAGAGAGAGAGAGAGAGAGAGAGAAACTTAGAGCATTCCTAATGCTTCCTTTAGGGTCAACAAAGTTAGCATGTATGTTGCTATTCTTTACACATTAAGTAAAATCAGTTGCTTCTCAACTAAGGTAAATGCCTGATGATTTATTATTTGGGAGGATCAGTTAACGTTAATCAATGGATAGACTGTGACAGATTTGATCATGGATGAGTAAAATCTAAACTAGAGGCAAGGATCTGAAACAACTTAGCAGCAACAATAAGTAATATAATTTGCCTATAATCTTTGCTTGGATCAACAAAAAGAACATCTAGTAATCTACCTATAATCTTTGCTTGGATCAACAAAAAGAACATCTAGTAATCTAAAAAAATGCCAAGACGTACCATCTGAATATATTTTAGTTGCTTTAGAACTTGATCTGTTTCTAGCTCCTGAAGCAAACAGATGAAATGATACTGAATTAAAATATATTAGGAGCAGAACAACAAAGGTAAAAGAAGAGTGCTTGATAAGAAAATGATAAGAAAATGAAGGTGTTAGACTGATGAAAGCCAGCAGCATTATTTACAACACATAGACATTGTGATTAGTGTTTGGTACCAAGCCTGTCAAAGAAACACGACCCTCTCAATCAAAGCAGTTTGCCGACAACATCAAGTGATATAAATAATGTTTCACATAAGAAACAATTTGATTTTTTTTTTTAAATCTTATTATCATCGCCATAAAGAGCTTGACTAAACATGCACTTTAACATTTCTTTTCAATATATTTCTTTTCATTATTGACTATTGGGCATCATTTTTTTTCTCAGAACCAGTATTTGGCATCAACTATATAGTATGAGTCAGTTTTTCAGTAGGCTGCACAGAAAAAGTCTATCCATCAATTCTAGCATCTATAAAAAGTCAATCCAGTGATCAACCCAAACTAAGATTTTTTTTTTCTTCTTACTTATAAAAGGGGAAAAAAAAAAGAAGATTTCTTTCTAAGCAAAATCGCCAGAATAACATGATGTATTATAACCTGATCTGATGTTTGACAATTAATGTCAAATTTTTAACAGAAAGATTTTAATGCTCTGAGGTAGAAAGTATGCCACATGCTATTCACAACTCTTTGAATATAACTAATTTGGCAGTCATTCTTGCAATGTATTCTCCCTCCCAAGTGTCTCTAACATGCGGAAGAAATCCAAACAGATCAAAAGAACTGAAAAGTAAGGTTATTTCACCTGAGGGACAGCACAATCAGCATGGGTTGGATCCCAAAGGGCAGAGCGAAAGCAGTCCCAGTCATCAGTTTGGACTTCACAAAGAGGAGCCCTGCCATTTTAAAAACTATAGTGTATTAAGCATCCCAAACTAATTGACAAGAAAATGACAGGTCATATATGAAAGAGTACAGGGAAAAAATTGAAGAAGAGAGACAGAGAGAGGAGACAATGAGCCATGCAGGCTAAAGATTAACCTACATTGCATAACAAACAAAAAAATGCAATATAACTTGGGATTACATAGAAGTACAACCAACAAAAAAGTTCTTCAAGAAAGATTTACTCAATGAGGAATTTGCACAAGTAACTTCCTGAATAAACTTATGAATGGGCAAAAACACAGAAACTAACAATCATCTGTGTTCGTATTTAAGTTCTGCATAAAGCTAATTTTAATATTAAATTTTAGGCAGATTTTCCTTGGAAAAGCTTCCAAATAAAGCTAAACATCTAACCCTACCAAATTCCTGATAAATGTTCATCATAAACTACGAACACTAAAACAAAGACTGTCAATCACTCATATAGAAGATTGTCATTTAGTTTACCTGCGCCACTTTCCACATATAGTTCCATTTACACCTTCTCCTATGCCGTCTATAATGTCTCGACACTGAAGCCAATTACATATGGAGTTTAGTGTATAAGGCTTGTTGACGTTCCATTCCTACAGAAGGAAAAATGCCAAGTAAAAGGAAAGAAGAAAATAAAAATAAAAATAAAAAGATAAAGAAAAGATGTTTCACTTCTACCCAGACCAGATGAAATTTAAAGGTCAATTGTGAAATCAAACTTTACATGTGAAGTAACACAAACTGAAGGATTCATTTCCACTGGTTCACCTATGGCATCAACATCACTGCATCACAGAGAAACAACAAGCATCAGGAATATATGGTTCAGTGAAAGAATATATACATAATGAAGTTACCTGTTCTTTTTTTTTTTTTTTTTTTTTTTTTTTTTTTTTTTTTTTTTTTTTTTCTGATAAGTAAACGATTGTATCAATAAGAATAGGCAAAGCCCAAATACACAAGGGGGTATACAGGTAACACCTATTTAGGAAGAAGAAAGTGTTGTTCTAGAAAGCTATAAACTTAAAAAAGTTGAGAATTTGAAGATTGGTGAAAGAACATACTTAATTATTGGACCTGACCAGTCAGGAACTTCTGCTTGAAAACCTTTACCAACCCGGACACCCATTTTATATGGTTCAGTGTCTCTCAACATCAATAGTATTTGATTTGAGTCACCTTTAACTGATGTGATTCTACATCTGCCCATTTCACTAGCAATGCATGGTGATTTTATGGTGTCTGTTTCCTTTGGAATTTTACACTTCTTTTTCAAACAAGAATAACAAAACCATTCATCATCATCAGTTGGTATTTTCTTCATACGGGGATTCAGGCAAGAAACATGGAATGCCTCTTCACAATGATCACAAATAAGCATGTTCATTGTAGTATCTGAATGACCACAAATATTGCATAGTCGGGAACAGCTACTTCCACCACTAGGACCGGCATCTTCAGTAGAATCATCATTCTTGGCAGTCAAAACACCAACCAAACCCTGACATCTAAGTATAGAAATGCATAAATCATTTTCTGAAAGATCTTCCCCCTTGACCTCCATAGCCATCACACTAGATGAGGAGCATTCACCAGTGTCATCCACTTCAGTCGCCATGGAAGCTGAAACATGTTCCATATTTGATTGTGACGATGAGCAACTGTCATTTACACTATCAACCTCTAAAATCTTTTGCCTGCCACTTTTTAGCACATCATCAGAAGCATGCCCATCCCCAACTGAACATCCATTTATAGATTGTGACTTAAAAACGCAGGGATCTTTTATGCATAAAAGAGAATCCTTAATGGGCGCTCCAACAGTATGACTTTCATGCTCAATTTGAAAACCTTGAAAATCTACAAGCTTTTCTTTGGCTGCCACAGAAGGTACATCAGAACTTATGACTGAATGACAATCAGCACTTTTCTTCATATTTACAGGGGCCTGTGGTGAAAAAATGGTGAGAGAGTTTTGCCGTAGCTTCCTTCGCCTATATACAAAATTTGGCACACAGCTTTCAGATATTGTACTAACATTTGATGGCTGGGAATAGCTTCTAGGAAAATTTAACGAGTTTGGAGTACTAGCATTATCCTTTTCCTCTATTATTGGTTCAGCATTTCCGCACTGACCATGTGGGTGTTTATCACAATTTGAACCCATCTGCCAAGTTTCAGTGCCCGGCCTCCAATCACGTAAGTCCTCTACTTTCCCATGATCAGATACGAAAAATAGAGTAGCTTCAGTTGAACTAGGAAGGGAACTTTGCATCACCATTTCACCTAATACAACTTCACTGATATATGGTATATGTTGATTTCCAACTCCCAAATGAAGACAAAGATAAAACCCCTACTATGTTTCAATAATCAAATGCATAGCAAACATAGAGAGCAGCCTCAAAATATCCACCATCTAGGCCTCATTCTTCCTGGTCATCATCTCAAAATAAAAAATGCATATAAGGACAAATGATAGAACAAATGAGAGCATAAAATTTTTGACTACCAAGTAAATTCTTTGCTTAAATCATATAAATGCATAATTGAACAAAAATGCCAATATGTTCAGCATACTGTACACCAGCCTCTTTTAGTTGTCCTTTACCTTGTGGGTCTATCGATAATAGATGTTCACTTTCAAAATCAATAAGCATATTTATGTGACTTCCTAAACTACCAGGCACTCATCAACCCTATCATCGTTGACCCATTCAATGTGGGACTTACCCCTTTGGGGCATTACAATCTACTCCGCTCATATCTCTCCGGCGTCCTCTCCAAGACTGTATAGATTCCGAGCACCACATGCCATTACCAATCAGCCCTAATGACATTGGTAATGATCTAAGGAAAGCGTTAGACACGTTTATGCTTATATTCCAAAACAATTTGGTAGTCCTTGGAATTTCACCAAGTAAAAAACTAATGTGAAACTTAGCACTCATATAACTATATCATCAAACACACACTTTTTTCCTTTTTGATAAATATCATTATTCTTTTTTTTTTTATTGGCATCGAGTGTTCAGGAATAGCGTCCCGACTAATCCTGAGGGTGCACAGACCCTCGGCAAGGAATTCCCGCAAGTGCACATCAGGTAATTCAAGGGAAAAATCCCTCAGTCCGATGGCCCCTAGAGATTGTTTGCACCCAAGGGGATTTGAACCTTAGACTTGGGGGGGAGCATATCCCCAAGCCCAAGCCTTTACTACTTGAGCCAACCCCTAGGGGTTACTATCATCATTCACCCATTTAATGTGCGACTTAGCCATTTTGAGGCATCAAAGTTTGCCCAAAGTCCACTGCCAAACATGCTTAATAATTGTATCAGGAGCCCATTCAAGGTAACAAAATATAAACAAAAAGTAGTATTAATACGTTGTTTAGAGTTTACCATATCTGGAACGTATTGGGCCATGTCTAACATGCGTCCTAGGAAATTGATTGCAAATTTTGGATGCAAAAGATCTAGATGTGTATACGGGCATCAACTGGCCAGCGCATATATAGGATAGAAAATAAGTCTCCTCCATAAACATGCACGTGCTTTTTCAATATTAGGCCAATGACTCATTAGGACCTACCATAAAATATGTTCACAAATGATGACTAAATGACATGCTTCCAAATCTAGTAGTCCAACTTGTTTGCTCCCTGATCTATGATTTAATGTCACTCACGGATTTGTGGGGGACATTTGACTAGATATTATTAGTGAGATTTTCCATGGGCTATTAGTTCTTTTGAGAACTCTAGGGTGTTACTTGCTACAGCACCCTGAAGAGTTTTTTTCTTTTTTTTTTCCTCAATAATCTTAGATTTCATTGTAAAAGTCAAGTCAATCTGCATCTCATTGAACTCCCAACTGAAACTCCCAGAACTAATCTTTTCACCCCCATCTTAACAGACTCCTACAAAGATCAAGGGAAACCAAAAGGAATTAACCGTTACTTTTGATCAAGATGTGTCAGACACTCCTTGACCACCTACAAATCCCTCGACACGTGTAGTTCCTTGTCGTACATGCATCGGGTAATTACTGGGATAAAATCCAAAAGTGGTGGCAACAGAGGCCTAGAGGGATTTGAACACGGTCAAACATTTCCTTGGGCATCCTGAACCCAAACCGTAAGCCCACTCAGCCAAATGCATCTTTAATCATATTCCTTTTATTCATCTTCCTTGTTATCTAATACAGAGACCTAAAGGTACAAAATATTTGTATTTATATAGTTTTAATGGATTTCTTTTTATGGTTTGCCATGTTCAAAACTTAAACCCACATTCCATCGTTATTTAAAGTATGCCCATAAACGCCTGGTTACTTTTTTAGTTTAGGTTAATTGATATGGGGTTTTCAATAATCAATACATAGTACTAAAACACCGTCCCATCTGAGTTATTATTATCTTGTTTCACAGCACTAGCCGATACACACAATCCCTGCTCATATACCGTCCCATCTGTATGTTAATCAGGTATAATCGGAAACAATTAAAAGTTTCTTGCATATGAACCCTCAAAAGAGCAAGAAAAAAAATCATAAAAATCCACAAGTTTCGTATGGTAATGCTCAGACAAGAATGATAAATTGAACATTTTGATTATGCAATTGAAAAAGAAGCACAACATGAGTTAACCTGATCGAAAGAACGCATAGTCTGAGAAGAAGAAACCAAACAAAACCCTAGAGGGAGGAATAAGCGACGGGCTTGCAATGGGACCTCCTCAAAAGCTCAAGGCTGTAGCAACGAAATATCCAAAACGGTGGTTTTAGGAAAAAGAGCCCCTCCAGAACCAGAACGACTATATACATTCATTCATGCAGGTCTCTTTTTAATTAGCTAGTGACTACTGTTAATCGGTCTGTTACGTGTCTCATTTCAATATATGGTGTCCTTAATATTTTTTTTTGATAAGTTAGTGTCCTTAATATTTAGTAAATGATATTAGTAAACTTTTTATTTTTATTTAAATTATTATATTAGTCAGTAAGTAGACTATACTATATACATTACTTAAATTATAAGATTTAATTGTAACATTTCTTAAATGTTAATCGGTCTTTATACACTTGCTTGAAAATATAATTTTTATTTTTATTTTTATATTATCTGGCATAAAATGATTGACACTGAAAATTAATTACAAAATTTTTAATTATTTGATGCCATGTCCAATGATTAGTAACCAGTATTCATACATTTTAAATGATAATTTTTACTGTAATGCTGAAAATTCATAAATATTTATTTATTTAATATCACATCAAACGATGAAATACTAACTATTCTTTTAACATTTAACATTATAATATGATTTTACAATAGTTATCATGGTGTGACTGATTGAATAAAGCTTGTTCTTAACTTTTACTTTATATGAATAGTGGGTAACATTTTTATTGTCCACATTCTCATTGTCATGGATGTTGGAGATGGGAGTGTTGGAAGGGAGAGGTGGCAATTAGGATTGGATCATGGCCATGTTGGTTATTTAATGGAAGGTGACTAAAATGTTGGACGACTTGGCTGGTGAAGATTCAGAGAATGGTAACAGAGGGAAAGGTTATTGACGATGATAATTTCTATGAGAGCTCGGTAGTTTGTTAAGAGAGACCCATCAAGCAAGAGGACACTATAAATGAGAACGAATTAGGAGTCTAGTCCATTTATATTGGTTCACATACAACATAATTACGAGTCGGAATACACAAAAATTGAGGAGCTAGTTAGCTTAAATGTAAACCATCAGCACAGGCATATTGAATTCAATGAGCCAGCCATTCGAGTGATGAAATAAATAACCACGTGTAACTAAGGATGACAGGGTTAACGATGAAACGTAACATTTATAACATACCCGTAAAACAGACAAGTCTCTAAAATAATTCCAAAATATGGAACTTCCTTTCGGAAGTAAGACTCAACGAATAAACGTCTATGCAAGTAGGAAAATATATATGTTGTGTTTTCTAAGTGCCAACGCATTGTCACCAAACATGGCGGACATGTCCTTGCCATCATATTTCACTTCACGCTTTGATGCGAAACTTTGGCTGGCGGCCCAGCCCTGCTGCTGTAATAACTCAACTTCAGATTACACCGCAATCATACTTTGCTGAGTATTTCGAACATCCTCAAATCAGCAGGCTCTAGCTTTTGCAATAAAGCACCAAAATGGGATTTGGACTCATAGCTCAAGTGCTTGGCCAAGGTCCGAAAATGGATAGGGAGAATCTGCCAGCAATTGTTGGTGAGCCAACTTACATGTGTGCATATTCAATGCGTTGCCTGATGAGTCAGAGGCCTGTGAGGCTTTGGCGCTGAAACAAGCATTATTTTTTATAAGCAGGTGAGCACTATAATCAAAGTACAAGAAGCTATTTTATATTCGTTTGGGTGCTGAATAAAATTGAACTTGTGCTTCTAAAATATCAAGTGTCTTGAGCACATAAGGTTTGCCACATTAAACACGTGCAATAATTGGTTTAAGCTTTAGAATTAAGTGGTGTCTGACATGGTATAAGAGCCTTAGTTTGAATCTTGGGAACCCATTTGGTTTTCTTTTTTTGGTCCTGCTCTGCAGGGCCTCCACCTGCTTATCATTTGGCGGTCAGAGTCTGTTTGTTTGATTTGTGATTTGCATTGTTGGCTTACTAATAACTTTTTAACAGTAGTACAAGGTCCAATGTGTAATAATTTTCAGTTACCACGCTGAGGAATTGTGTGCAATGTCTAATGGTATTGGGAAAGGCTGTGCCTGTCGAGAAAAAGTAATTATCAGACAGTTCCATTTCTATTGTCTTCGCTATTGAATGCTTTCAAAACAAGAATTAAAGCTTCCACAATGCAGTCTATCAGAGCCTAATTATGATGAAGTTACATACCATTAGGGTTCCCTTGTTCATAGAAAGTTCGCAAAAGGGATACTGCTTCTGATGCCATGATTCCTCTAATACATTTGAAACCCTTTCCTTGCGGAATGCCACCGCTGTTGATGAAAGAGAACATAACAGAGTCCATTCACATGAATTGCATTATACATTAACAAAAAGAAAATGTATCCAGAAAAAAAAAATGAAAATTTATCTAAAACATTCAGGGCCGGCTGGTATAACTTCAGCCCACCAGCTGATTCTAGATGTTGTTGCTTGGGTTTTTTTTTTGGGTTGGGGGGTGGGGTTAGTCATGTGCCACCAAGATCTTTTTATTTGCTACATCATAAATTTTCCACAATCAACTGGAACAAATAAAGATCTTGCTAAAATTTGTATTTTAAAAGGACAAGATTTGAGCTTCCAAGCTTTAGGAACAAAATAAGAGCACACGTCATATGCATGTCAAAAATTAAAAAATAAGAGTGAAGTTTGCAAAGGAAAACAAAAATAAATTAAATGAATCAGCAAACATAACCACGAGGCTGGGTTCAGAAATAGACCTTTTAAGCAGCTCAGAGCAACCAAGATGCAAAGACAATATTGATCCACAACCTCCAAACTTGTCGTTTGTGCAGCCATAATATACTTCTTTTACACCTAAAGTGAGTACAAGTTAATTCATTGTTCAGATAATATCATTTAAATAAATTATCTTGAAGAGGGTGGTAAGAGCATACCAAGAATTGATAAAGCAGCTGCACACATTATGCACGGCTCACAGGTCACATAAAGGTGGCACTTAGAAAGTTTTTTAGCAACCTCCAACTTTGAAAGTCCGTTTTTCTGCCAGTCCTCAAGAAGAACATCAACAGCTTCCATCTCTGCATGTCTTGACGCCTGTACACATACCACAAGTAAATTTTACAGAAAGTGTAACACCCAGGCATCAAGCCCAGGCCCAGGCCCATGAAGAACCCAGCAACTGAAGGGTAAAACGACACCGTATGGAGCGCCCTTCTTTCCTCTCATTCTCCACCCACCCCGACGGTTTTCCCCTTCCCATTTTCTCTTCTCCCCGTTATCACCTTCCCCACATCTCTTCAGTTAATTCCTCACCACCACCGATTCTCCCTTCCTCTATCTTTCGCTCTCTCTCTTTCTTGCTCTCTCCATCTCTTCGTCTCTCTCTCATTCCTCTGTCTTTCCATCGCCGATCACAATGCCAACCACTCCGTACGGTTCTGTCACCTCCATCCCTCTCGCCCATGCATTGGTTAGTTGTGATACTGCTCGCCACCACCTCTACGTCTAGGGTTTTACTACCGACAAATTCCATCGTCTGGTGCGAGACCAGTAAGGTTCTGTTCGCCTTCCATCTCTCTGTCTCTTTGATTTTCTCTCTCGAGTTCTCACATTCCCTTTTCTCCATCGCTCTTCCACATTTGTGTTTCCTCCCAGTCATGTTACACATGGCCCAACGCTGGGAACAAGCCACCGTAGAGTTTCCTTCCGCAATAAAGCCACACCCTTGCCATTTTCACTCACATCAGTAAGTTCTGTGTTCTCAATATGTGCATCTCGCACAAATTAATTTGTTCTCTCTATTGTCGCCAACCCCCCCCCCCCCCCCCCCAAAAAAAAAAAAAACCGAGTTTCCCTATCACAGATCAATCTCTGATAGTTTCTCAGTTAAGTGGGTGGAAAATTTTATTAATTTGGTGCCGAAGTTGCGTAGCAACTTCAACCACCGTACATTGTCACGCACACACTCACGGTAAGCCTTTCTCCCATTCTCTCTCGTACCTTTGTGAATCCTCTATTTTCTATCCCCCAAATTGTTCTGGTATTTAATTTTTATTTGGGTTGTTGAATACTAATCGCAGGGTAGTAGTCTGGTCCTAGGCCGTGTTATTTTACTCACAAAACCAGTCGATCACCTCTCCGATATGGTGAAAGGTACTCACGAACGTTAGCCTCGTAGCCATTGCTTATGCTGGTAATTCTTTTATCTAAGTCTGTTGGAATATTTGTGTTGTCATTGTTTACATGAGTGAATTAATAGATTATATAAAATTGTGGTGGTGATGTTGGGTTGTTTGGGATTGTTGTGGTTCTTGGCTGTTGTGGAATGACTTTGGCTATTGGTGGGCAGATATATATAGCATTCCGGGGTTGGTTTTATAACTGTTTTTGGGATGTTTCAGGTTTATGTGTGGGCAGTTTCATGTTTATATGTGGGCTGTTGAGCGGACGTGGGTCGTTCTGGGTATAAATATGTTTGCTGGTTGTGTTAATGTTGGCTGTTTAGGTTGAGCTACATGACTGTTGTGGGCTGATTTAGGGCTGGGCAACCGGGCCGGATTTTTTTTTCCGGCCCAGTCTGGAACCCGGATAACCAGGTTCCGGTTGCGGGCACCGGCCCAGAAAACATCCTGGCCGGTACCCAGTTTCTAAAACCCGGGTGTTCCCGGGCTGGGTACCGGATTTAAAACCCGGTACCCGGGTTTTTTTAAAACCCAAACCCAGCGCCGTTTTGGCACTGGGTTATTACCCTGTGTTTCCCAATCCCCCTCCCCCCCTCTCTCTCTCTCAACGAATCTTCCATAAACCCTAACCGCATCTCGCCGTCGCCATCATCCTGTCGTCGCTTTCATCTGGTCATCCTCAGAAACACTACAAATCAGGTTAGTTTTTTATTAACTCTTCCATTTCGGTTCTTTAGTTTTTTATTGTGTGGTTTTTTTTTTGTGGGTGTGATTTGTTAGACAGAGACTTCATTCCTGACTAATCCAAAGTAAATGGAGCCTTAAGTTGCTAAGATGGCTGCGAACTTGTAAATGGAGCCTTAAGTTTTTTTTTTCTGAGTCCGAATGAGAACCAATTTTTTTTTTGGCACTAGTATTAGTATTGTTGAGTGGAGCTCTGGTTGATGATTATATCTTTTTCTTAATCATGAAAACATACTTAGAAGCTTCCTGATGGGATTCCTGAAGTATTGTTGTTAATGCATCAAGCAATGGAAGTAGTACTGCTGTTAACTGCAAAAAATGATAGGGAGGACGGTAGTTTTTTACTATAATTTTGGATCATGAACCTAACTTGAGGCCATGAATTCTCAGGCTCAGTCTCTTCCATTAAAATAAAATAAAAAAAAGGTAAGGCAACGTTGAAGTTAAAACATGTAACATATCGTACACTTACATTTTGAATGTTTGCAAACAATACCTTTCTATACAGTTCATGCAAAGCCACATAATGATGAAAGCCAAGCCTTATATATCGCAACATTATTTTTACATTTAGTATTATTAGTTTGGTACGTTTTTTAAATGGTTTCAAACGTACTTTACAGAAAATATGGTATTGGTACATATAGAAAGTCATACCTTAAAACAGCTAGTTTGTTGACTTGGATTATAGTGTGAAAATCAGCTAGTTTATAGGTTCATTTTAGTTTATGAACCTAACTTGAGGCCATGAATTAAGTTGTTACTGCATGTGTCAAGAGCAATTCTAGAACATAGAGAAAGGACTGTAATTAAAGTAAAAGTGACTTGACATTGCCATCAGAGAGGAACTGCACCACCATACTTTATTAATGAGAATGAAAATGGCATTGTCCAATTAAAGTAAACAGGGAGTACACAGTAGAGTAGAGGTTAATATTATATAAAACTCAACCAATAAGTATATTATCGGCCTCATTCCAGAAACTCATTCCTCTTTTAAGCATACTTAAAATAATATCAGGGCTGATTAACAACTTGATTGAGATGTCTACCTTTGAAAGCCCATATTCCATGTTAATTAACCTAAGCATGCAGTGTGATTTTGGATATGTACTTCCAATGTTACAGAATTGCTCAGAACTTTTCAATGTAAGTGGAGAAACTTGCTAGAATATGCCTCACAAATAGCATTTGTGAAAATTGCTGGTATCTAGATGTACGTATATTTTTCTGCTTGAGTTTTAATTTGTCATACTTGTGTTTTAATTTCCTCTTCTTCTTTTTTTGTTGTAACTTTAATAGAAGGAAGAAGATTATGTGAGTTGTAATGTCAGTATAACCCAAGGGGTTGGCAACTCCTCTTCTATTCCATTGGATGTAGAGGAGCTTGGGACTCTTCCATTGAGTTGTAATGTTTTAATTTGTCATACATGTATAGACGACTCGCTCGGTTTTGATATCTTAGATTGGTGGAGAATTAATGCCGTTAACCATCCTGTCCTTGCTGAGGTAGCACGTGATGTGTTAGCCACCCCCATTTCCACTGTTGCCTCGGAGTCCGCATTTAGTACTGGAGGACGCATATTGGATCCTTTTAGGAGTTCCTTATCTCCAGAAACTATTGAAGCTCTCATTTGCACCCAAAATTGGTTAAAGACCAAACCAATTAACATTCGGAATTTGGAAGAATACATACAGTCGATGGACCTTGAAGGTAAGTTTGAAACGTGAAATATTTTTTTTAATATCTAACTCGGTTTATTATCTATCTAACTCAATCTTTAATTTCTTTTAGACGATCATCTAGCTTCATCTTCAACCGAGGCTGATGTGAGTCTTCATTCCCATTCATGCTGAAGAGTTTAGATCCTATTATGAAAGAGAATATGTTAATCTTCAATGGAGGTAAGAGATTTTGCAGAGTTAACCCGAACTTGCTACCTTGGTTGAGTTCCAAAGAGTTTATTGATTTGGTTTTGTCATGTAGGTTCTGCATATTTTGTGCTTGTTTGCTGGTTCTGGGGGGTTCCTGTTGCCACCATATCTTAGCAACTTGTGCAACCATTTGGTAATGCTTGTTGCCACTAATCATTTTACTTTGTTCACTTATGCTCGATATAGCTATTCTTCTCTGTGCTGTTGTTTATATATTTAACCATGTATTTGCAGGTTTTTTGCTTTTGCAAATGCTGTTGCATGTGCCTTCTCTGTGCTGTCCTTGCTGTTTGTTTTATTTTTTTGTCGTCCAGGCCCAAATTCTGCAAACTACTACTACTTGTTCTTACATGATTTGGTATGGCTGTGTCTACGGATCAAGATCTGGAAGTGGACTTTTTAAGTAATTATCACTAAATTTTCTTTCTTTTTTGGGGTTTGCTTTGCTCTTTATATTTTTTTTTAATTTTTTTTCCTTTTTTTTTAATGGGGTTTTTGGGAAGTTTCAAAGATGAAGATTGGGCTGAGAATTTGAGGTTGATAGAAGATTCTAAAAGGGATTAAGATTAGAGTTCTTTTATTAAAGTTTTCATTTTTAATTTTTTGGAAGTTTGATGCTGTCAGCCTGTCAGCAATTCTGGAATTCAATGGTTATCAACTCCATCATGATTTCAATTCTTCTTAATTGGTAGCTCTCTGACTTTGTTTATTTCCTTGCATAGCGAGTTTTCATTTTGTTTGTAATCTGTTTTGAAAAGGGATAATTTCAGAACTGCTTTAATGATTTAATCGATATATTGTAAAATTATAAATAGATGCACCGTAGCATTTATCTTCTCATTTTCACTTTTGTGTATGTTTTTGCACGATTTGGGATGAATTTGTAATGAGCAGAGGGAAGAGAGCAACCGACAGGGAAAACATGACAAGAAATTTTGAAGGAACATTATGTGCAAAGATCTGAAAAAGAAAAAGAGTGCCACAATATTTTTTTCCTGAAAAAAATTTAATAATATAGGCTTTGTTAAAAATAAAAATAAAAAAACCCAAGTATAGGCCGGAACCCGGATTTCCGGATTCCAACCCGGGTATATCCGGGTCGGATTTGGAATCCGGGTTCCGGGCCGGGTATACCCAAATACCCAGTCCAGTACCTGGTTGCTCAGCCCTAGGCTGATTTCTTGTTGTTTGGTGATTGGACAGGGGCAAATGTAAATTGGTTATTGGTTGGTAATGCGAGGGGTAAGTATTTTTAAACATGTAAATTGCAAGAGACGTACGCATTGGGTTTGGCCACGGGGGTTAAACACGGCTTCTGTTATGATATAATACTATGATATGATACGATGATGATGATGATGGTCAGTTATGCTATGCCAAAGGACTTTTGAATATGAAAATTTTGAACTATCGCTCTAATATTTTGGTAACATGTTTTGGTTCTACATTCTGAAACTAAAATGTTTTGTTCTGTACTCTGAACTCTGTGAAAAGACTCATGTTTACATACTAGTATAGGTTCTCTGCTTAATGAATTGTTGATAACTCACTCCTTATCTCCACAATATTTTCAGATGTTTTGAATATTTCAGCTGAGGATCGAGAATATGAAGCATGGGTAAGACTATGTGACTATAGTGGATTAAGTGCAAAGAGGGTACTTTGATTATTGGAGAATTGTATTCAGTATATTTGTTTTGTTCTGTTGACTTGGGTTATTGGGATGTTTTGAGACTCTGTGGTGTCTTAATTATACTGGAGCAGTTGACATGAAACAATGAGTATATGTTTTGTAGAGAATTTTGGAGTATATATACTATGTGGTCAAAAGATGATTTTAGGTGACAAGAAATAACACCCTAGACCTCCACGTACGAGGCATTATAGAAAGAACATAAAACTCCACAATGTTAGTAATAAAACAGAAGTCACGTCTGAAACCAACATTGAAAAGTGGAAGGCGCTTGACTTGTAATATGATTACTGTTATTCCATCTAGAAGTGACGGGCAATGTTTATTCTAGAACATTTGTTTGAAAAAAAAATATTGAAGTACTAGGCGAGGACCAAAGTAAATGGCTCAAAAGCTTTGTCAAGCTAAACAGACTTGCAGAAGTAGGCTGATTTCATATAAAAGGGGAAATTCAGTTTCCACCCTCTAACTGATAATGTTACGCTTTACACACCAAACTGCCAACATTAACTCATTGCACCCTCCAACTACCAAAAACTAACAAATAGAAAGTCCGTCCAATTCTGGCCGTTAAGATACGGTACAGTGTTGACAGTTGGATCCTAACAAAGGGTGAACATTGCAACTTTTTGGTTGTTTGACAGTGCAATGTGTTAAATGTTAGTAGTTTGGGGTATTGTATGTGCAAGGGAAGCAAGGAATCCATGGATAACCTATTACTCCATGGTGAGGTATTTAGCTCCTTATAAAAGTTGTGTTTAGTCTGTTTGGCTTAATATTGGTGATGCCTAGATGGGTGGTTGATCCGTTAGGATGTTGAAAATGGTGGTTCGATAGTCATCTCAAGGAGCCAATGGAGCCTTGTCGAAAATGACTTTGATCTGTTTGATGCGATTCATCCAGAGAGAAAGAAATGACCAATGTTTTTTTTTTTTTTTTTTAAGTAGAAATGACCAACGTTTTGAAGATGGTACAAGGACAGCGGAAGGCCTTAAAGCCTTTTTTTTTCCGTGTTCTCTTTATCACTAGATGATAGCCCATTAAGTCTTAAGCTTCCAGGATTTTCTTTGGTAGACCACTTGAAGGAACGACTTGCTATAACCATGCGCAAGAAAAAGAAATCAAAAGAGTGGGGATTCAGAGATCATATACAAGAAAAGTTAGTTTATCTAACATGTGCAACCCTGCTACAACCATATGCAAGTAAAACCTACCAAAATTCTACAAAAAACATACAAGAGAATGAGGATATCAAACAGAAAAAACAAGATTGCAGGAGCTCCAAAAGATGAAATTAAAATTAAGCATACAGTACATAGGGGAAAATAGGAAAGTAAAAAAGAAAGGATTTGATCTTACATTTCGTGTCTCAGTAGTTCGATTTCTTCCTGAGGCAATGACCTTTCCATCCTCAACAATCACACAGCTGGCCATCATATGAGAAATAATCAGAAAATCATACCATATATATTAAGCAAATTCATCAGAAACCAAAAAAAAAAAAGAAAAAAAGTGACTGCATTAAAAATATAAACTACCTGTGTACTTGGGCTATGCCTAATTATGAGGATCAATAAATTTTCTTACTTATAAAAAAATATATATATAAACAACTTCATGACACAAAAAGAAATCAAAAGCTGATATTGGACATTTTTATGTGAGGATTGTATGTTGAACATTAATATGTTTATTTTCTCCTTGGTAGATACTTTGCTAACATTGTAAATTATACTGCCTAAAAAAATAATTTCATAGTGTGAAGTTTATCATCAACCCGCCACACAAACAACCAGCAAGGATATGCAAACTCGAACTGTTAAACACAAAAATTCTAACATGCCTATGAAAAATGCACAGCGTAGCATGATAAGAAATAACAAATGAGACCAAAAAACAGCTTACCCAACAGGCACTTCAAGGCTGTCGAAAGCAAGTTTTGCCTGCCACATGAGAAGGCATGAATGAGAAGTAGACAAACAAGTATAATTTTAGAAAGCAAAATAGTAGTTAAAGCAACCAAAGACAATACTAGAAAATTAAAGCATATGAAGTAACAGAATAAATATGACACTTTGAGTTTCTTTAATCTAATACAGCCAATCCCCCAGCATAGCAGGAGAAACCAATAGCACTTACAGAGTGAAACCACAACTAAGAATAACAGATAACCCCACATAACAGACACACCCGACTCGGCCCTGTATGTGCATTCTCACATTTACCACCACATCCCATTAGCTGATATGGCCTTCCAGTGACCATATACACTACAACTTAAAATGAGACGAACTTGATCTTCCTTGACTTCACAACTTATCATTTTATGCAAAGCCTTGGCATCTTATTTAGTTGTCTCCTCAGAGTTTGTACAAACTGATTCCATTTCCCAGCATCTTTACCTTAATGAAAGTCAACAACCACAAGACCAAGTAATTTCCCAATAAATCTCATCATTGAGAAGCACACAATAAATCAGAAGATAATTGGGCTCATTATAACATAATATTGCAAATGAGCCAAGCTGCACATGAACGACTTAGGCTTAGCTCAATAAATAAATCAACCCGACCTGTTTATCAAGCTAATTGGCTGAGCTAGCCGACCTTGAGTGGTTTTAGGCACAGTTTATAAACATAGCAACCCTGAAAATAAGATATTTCGCTTTTTCAAGCTCGCAAGAAATCAACTATGGAAGTAAAAAAAAATTACACGATATGTAAGTCATTTGTTGGAGAATTAATATATCTTTTTCTCGGTGTATTCAATTAAATTCAAAGTCTTGAAAACAAATTCAATGAGTCTGAACATAATGAGAAAGCCTCAGCATTACCTGTTCCAATGCAAGTTCCATGAATGCAAGAGTATCAGGAGAGAAATCTGCCCCAGGAGATTCCATCTGACCCAAAAACTGAAAAGTAGTGAATACTAGAACATGGATGCAGTTGACCATAATAACGAAAAAAGTGCAATATGCACCTGAGACGAGTGCTAACATGTAAATCAGGTTTCTAATTTGAAATCTGATAAAGAAATTACCAATTGTCAAATACAAAACTTCACATATGGCTATGATGGAAGAACCCAGGTGAAAACGGAAACTAAATCTACATCCACTAGAAATTTTTATTGAGCATGTACACGGTACATCGAAATATTGGGAACCGTAAAAACATGATAGATCCATTTAATCCAAGAAAAAGATTTCCACAAATATTTTGTTGGGAAAGAATGGTAAAGGAATATTAAGATTTTTGAGGTACCCTTTCCTATTTACTGATTAAAAAAAAAAAAATCGAGGTATGGAAAATAAATATTTCCGAAAATGTGTTCTTAGCAAACAAGCACATCATACAATAGATCCATAAATTTTATCCACTGTTTTCACGAATCAGGCGCCAAATACAAAACAAGAAAAAACCACATCAAGAAACTGCGGGGGAAGAGCTATGAAACAATTTCTAGGAAATACCTGAATCAGGCTGCAATGAACAACATAATTAAACGGAAAATCAACACGCACATATTGATCAAAAGAGAGAAGAGGAAGATCATCATAAGAAAAACGGATATTCACAATGAAGATATTACCTACTGAAGAGAGGAGGAGTGGGAATCGAAGGAATTTGGTCAAGCTCTACAACTATCGAAATGGATCTGCAAAGGATCAAATTGGCCAAAGAGTAACGGAAAGAGTCAAAAAAATTAAACTAAATCTTAAGCCTAGGGTTTAGGCTATTGACAGTAGTACAGCTGTTTGTAGTTCTAGCAGATCACTCTTCCAGCAAATAAGAACACATAACAATCACGTGATGTATAACAGAGTAGGATAACTTGGATGACATGAGTGTCTGGGTGCATACCGTCACTCACCACCGCTCGTGCCATTTTACATTTATAAATTGAAATATCAAGATTAAATATAATTTCATCAACTTTTTTTTTTTTTTTTTTTAATGTCAGGGAACCTCTCAAGGTAGGGCCCTTTGGACCCACCCCTACAGAGTAAACCCCGGTCCCGTGCAGCACACTCTCCGAAGTTTCCTACACGAAACTGGTTAAATCGTTGGCTTTTCACCAGGGGGTGTGGCCCCAAATGATTGTTTGCACCCATGAGGTGTTGAACCTTGGACCTTGAGAGGAGTGATACCCCAAGACCAAAGCATTCACCACACAGGCCAACCCCTTGGGGTTATTTCATCAACTATCAAATACAAATCAATAATACACTCATCCAATTATAGTAGTCAAGAAAAATAGATGAAGTGACACATGTTAATAATAAGGTACTAACAAATGGTATATGATTCAATGTTTCAATATTTAAAAGATAAAATATGCCAATTGTAATCATTTGGAATGCAAAATATAAATACTGAAGCGTGCAAAATATATTTCCCACAAAATGTATACACTTTACGTTGTTTTACAAGGTCTTTGCTTAAAGTTATTCTTTCATATAAAAGGCTTGATCATCTTGTTTATTGAATGATCACTCCAAGATTCTACACTTCAGCACACTGAAGGGGAGGGGTGATAATTGAAATGATAGATTTTGATAGCTTGAGATGAATATATATAAATATATATAATACCAATTAACTGGATAATGAAAAATGTATTTTCACATTTAAAAACCCTACATTTTAGTTGAGAATTTGTCTTCCCGAACTTCTTTCTTATCAAGAAAAATGATAAAAACACATCAATTTTATACACTACTTTTACAATCCAATTTTAAATGGAAGGAATTGTTATAAAAATAGTTATAAGAGTACCATTGCTTTTTACTTATAAAAAAAAAAAAAAAGTTACAAGTATCATGGCTTTACAAAAATATCTCTTTTTCAAAACATAATTGCAACAAAATTGTGACTCCGCTGACTACCATTACTCTCATCGTCAATCCTTCATTTTGCATGTATTAAGGTTTTATCATGCACTACTCTAATATCTATCACTGTAGTTGTAATGACTTGTACCCGGAAGGTCAGGGAGTGAGTTCGTATCACTTCAAATCAAATTCCAACACTACAAGTATAGACTCCAAATGATAAAGGGAGAGGCTCTATAACATGTAAAACTCATTTATTCCAAAAATATACGTTGCTCCACAGAGATGTAAATGAACTCCTCCAACATATAAAATAAAAAGAAAACTTCACAAATTCTCAAATAGTGCATCATTATCTCAAAATACTATTCAAAAGTAAAGTAACTAATTTCCTGAATAAAATCCCCCAACAATCTCTTGTACCCTTTGGCACTTATTTCAATTTATAACCTACTTGTGCCTCTTAGGCACTTTTTCTTTTCTTTTCTTTTCTTTTTTTTTTTTTAATATTTGCTCGTGCTTCCTATTCCTAATCCTAAGCTTAAGCCTCAAGCCATCTAAAAAATAATGGATATAACTGGATGAGTTGTCAACAACTCAGTAAGCATCAAACCTATACCAGTGTGTAAACATGAGCCCATTACAGAATGCAAAAAAAGGCAATTCTAAAAAATAGCAATGATATTTTCATAAGCATTTCATTACAATGATAATATATACAAAATACCTTAAGCACAAGCATAACTAAAACATCAGAAACAAAAACAAAGGTCATGTTTAACACCGTAGGAGGGTTGTGCATATTTATGGTTAGCCAAGTAGAACATAAATCACTGTCTTGTCACCAAAGTGATGCACCCAAAACAGAGGCCATATTTACCCCCATGGCAGAGTTGTGCATTCTGCAAATAGCCAAGCTAAACATATATCACTTTTTTTTTCACCAAGGTGATGCACTCAAAAAAAAGTCAATGTTTACCCCCGTGGCAGGGTTTTGCATCCTATAGAGAACGAAGCAGAACATAAATCACCATGTCACCAAAGAGATTACACTCAAAACTGAGGCCACTATTATGTCATGGCAAAGCCATTAATCAAAGACCACTATTATATCCCGTGGTAGAGGCCAAAAATCATAGACCATTAATATATCCCTTGATGGGGCCAAAAATTAGAGACTGCTATTATAACTTGTGGAAAGGCCAGAAATCATATACCACTATTATATCCTGTGGTGTGGCCATAAATCAGAGACCATTATTATATCAAGTGTCTTATGTGGGGTATTTGGTGGGAAAGGAACGAGCGATGTTTTAATATTAAGGAGCACACTATGTAGGAAATCTGGAAATTCTTTGTGTTCTCTTTATTTCAATGGTTTTCGGCTATAGTGCTTAATGGAGCTTCAGCTCATGATTTTCTGTTTTTCATTTTCTTCTTTATAGAATGTAATTAGGTGCCTTTTTTTGTATACTTCCTATATGCATGGGCTTCGCCTATTTCATTCGATAAATAAAATTCTTCTTACTTATCCAAAAAATAATAAAAATTATCTCATGATGGAGCTAGAAATCAAAAACCACTATTATACTTCCTATAACCAGTCATAATAAAATGTCATGTTTTATTTTTCAGATACAGAGACTAGCGCAGAAAGGAAAAAAAAAAAAACGAAGGTTGTTTTCATCTCAAAATATGCAATTTTTTTCACAAAATCAATCTTAGCCAATCTTAGACAAAGTCTAGCATATGAGTACCGCTTAATTGAATCTTGCAATATATTATCTAAGCTTTGAACCCAAACCGTAGCAATATCACAACCTAATCCAGAAAGATATCGCTAACATATTAATAACTTGGTGGAGCTCCAGAATTTTTTTATGCGCACTTTAATGCTTTGGTTCTCAACTATTGTACTTGATAGAAACAATGCCCATGACTTTCTTTCCTTAATCTATAATGTATTTAGGTGTTCTTTTGTATACTTCATTTGTACAGGGGCTATGCCTATTTCATTCGTATGAATAAAATTTACTTCTTCTTTTTTTTTTTTTTGATATCCTTGGGTGTCCGGGCCAGGTTACGCGCTCCTCGACTAATCCCACGGGGACTGAAGTTAACGGCCAGATAAACCTCCAGTGGCCCTGAGAGGACTCGAACTAGTGACCATTGGGGAGCAAACCCAAGGCCTGACCAATTGAGCTACCCCTTAGGGTTTGAATAAAATTTACTTCTTACTTATGAAAAAAAAAAAGCATGTTAATAACTTATACCAGTAAAAAAAAAAAAAACCAACTTAACTAGCAAAATTCTATAACCTGAAACTATAAATCAATATCAACCCATAAAAATAGTCCATCATGGTGCCTTGGTTTTACAATGGCCGAAGAACACCGTCCGAAAACACTACACCAATAGATTAGCCCAAACTCCTTGGATTCACTAAAATCCCATTCCAACACGCATCATGTTTACATTCGTACTCCCGACACATCAAAACAGCAACTCACATCTTCCAACATCAATCAAGCCATGAAATTACTCAACGCACAATTCCAACATCCAACATAGACAACCCAGATCTTCCAGTAGCGCCAAACAATCAGTCACGAAAACTAAGGGTGATGGCGTACTTACTCAACTCGGAGTGGCGGTCAATCAGATTCGAGGGCGTGGCGGCGTTGTCTATTGACGTTCGGGAAGCTCTTGGTGGCGTGGGGCGGCACGCTGGCACCTACCGCTGTCAGCCTAACACAAAGACACAGTGAGACGTTGGCAGAGAGTTAGAGAGAGAGAGCGCGAGAAAGAGAGAGAGATCGCAAGTGAGACACGGACAGAGAGAGAAAATGGGAGCACGAGAGAGATACGGATGGAGGACTTACCGGCGTGGCGTGGCGTTACAATCGGCGATGGGAAAGACAGATGTGGCGGCGCTGGACGTTCCACAGTGAGAGAAGGTGCGGACGAGAGAAGGAAGAGAGACTGTGGGCTGGGGATACAAGGGCTCGGTGCGGCGGTGCTTCACGGTGCCGGAGGTCGGAACTGTGGAGAGCAGCGCTGCACGAATCGAGATGGACGGCGTGGACCTGGGCACGGCGGCGAGCGGGAATCACAGAGAATAGAGTGAACGCTTGAGAGAGAGACAGAGAGAGAGAAAGAGTGAGCGTCGGGGCCGGAACCGGGGAAAAATAGGATTTTAGGGTGTAAGCCTGAAAAACGACGTCGGCTTGGGTCCTCCTCCATTTTTCCCCTGGACGGGCTAAAATTTTGGGCTTGGGTCAGTCGGGTTATTACAGTAGCATTCATTATTTTTAATATGTAATTACGTTACCATACATGAATATCAATAAATTATCATTATTTGATATAGACTAACATTATATATAGTTATTGGTTACGTAAGCATTTATATTTATTTTTAAAAATTATTATTAAAAATTTAATATTTTTTGGTAAGTTTCAAATTTATTATTTTGTAGAAAAAAATACGACATTTATGTACTAAATATAATTTTTACTCTCCATCCGTATAAATTGTAAATACAGGCTGATGGGACTGGAATCTAGCAACGAGTACAGGGTACAGATTTCCTGCATCTACACCATGATTTCTCAATCACGTAGGGCAGTTTTTATGCCGTACCAGTCGAGTTTTAACATCAGTGGGAGCAAAATATAATAATAACCAAAGGAAAATGGTAGGGTTATTATTACCCTTTTATTATTTTTTTTAATTTTTTATTTTATTTAATAGTTAAAGAAGTGATTATTAGTAAAATTATTTTTTTTTAATGAATAAATATGTTAAAAAAATACTTTGAAAAATGATAAAAAAATAAAAATTTTTAATGCATTGTAAGTAGTAAATGGGGGTAGTTACCCTATCACAACCCATAATCAAATATATATTTTCCTTTGAAATTTGAATCCGAGAAAAGATTTTTTTTGCCTCTCAAATAAATCTACTCCTACAAATAGACAGTTGCGTTCCGATTGGATTCCGACAATTTTTTTTATTTAGTAATTAAATAAGTATTTTTTTAATGATATTGTAATTTTTTTAAATAAATATTATTAAGAGGTATAAAAAAATCTAAAAAAAAAAAAAATTTTACTCTTGTCGGGACACATCTCGCACGGCTCTTGCCTCTCACATTTGTGCTACTATTGAATCCAACAAAATCTGTATGCCTCTGTTACAAAAGCATCTTCCAGAGACTACAAAACAAAGAGAAAATAAAACCCTAAACTTGGGCTAATGTTGCCTGACTATTTCTCAATGCTCCTCTTCTCAAACTAATCTCCATTTTCCAGAGCTTCTTGGTGTGAGAAACGATAGGAAAAACAAAAAACAAGAAATATTAGTCGAACAACTCAGAGAGTGCTGGTGGCGATGGACGATCACAACCCAAGAGTCACGTCTCTTTTTTACTCTTCTTCATCTCTGACCATTTGTGCCAGAATTCGGCCTTCTAACAAAGCGCCCCTGCAAGGCCCAAACCCACCAAAGATCAGCAGAAGTGACAGAGAAAAGTTGATTCCATTTCGCAAAGAAAAATATAAGTGTTATAAAGTGACCATTGCCAGAGTAGTCTGTTTATGTCGGAATAAAAACCGACCACTTTCTTAGGAAAACTCCGAAAAAGAAAATACGCCAAACAATGAAGTATATGAATCAAATCCGTAAATTGCTCAAAAAAAAAAAAAAAAATCCGTAAAGGTAATAATACAATATCTATGTTTCCAGATATATACGTAGGACAAACATCTTTAAAAGCAGTTCTTATTTAGAATAGTATTATAACATTTTTTTTTTCTAATTACCTTCATTCTAGGCCGTTGATCAGCGTTGACTTTTCTGACCTGATATCTGATTTTCTTAGAGAAGAGTCGTGTACGCCGTTTTTCCTTGTACCGTAGCACGCTAGCTTCTCTCAGCCCTCCTCCTTCCAAAAACAAATCAATTTGAGCTAGCCTGGCCTGTCCCACCCAAAAAAAAAAAAAAAAAATTACCAGTCAATGACAATTCTCTCCTTTTCCCGCACATTCCTAGTTAATGCCAAGCAACAACACCTTGACATCATGCAAACGAATTTTAGGCTCATAAATTTATGAAAATCACAATTTGGAAGGGTTAGATATTGGATGGTGCTACGAGCATTAAACTTTGCGGAAATATATATTGCTCTAATAATTATATATATATTTTTTTTTATAAAAATTGACTTCGTTCGTTCATAAAAGAAAAAACCTTATTTTAAAAAAAATGAAAAGTTCTTATTTTTTTATAAAAAAAATAAATGAAAAACAGCGAGAGAGGAGGGGAGACAAATTAAATTCAGTTCACTTTCATTTGCCTTTGAAAAGAAGCTTGATAACCGACAATACTAAAAAGAGTACTACTGAGTCCTGACTGCTCAAAGCCACAAACACAAAACTGAGTTTGAAAAAAGACACAACAGAGTCGGGAAAAAATGTGACCACAGAGCATGTTTCAAGTGTGTTCTAAGTTTCTTGGAATTGTTTCGCGAGTGGGAGATGAGAGACATACGGAGACATCATCCCCCGGCGTATCGGAGCCTGAAATGTCGTCGGAAAATGGAGACCCCCGGTTGGACCAAGCGTTCAAAACCTCTTCAAAATTCAGTTTCAGCAATAATCCTGAATTGGGTTTCGGGGATGCAGAATTCTCTTTGGGCAATTCCTTCTCCTTCAACTCCCCGACCGACAACTTCTCGACCTTTTTCTTCTTCTTCTTCTTCTCGGTAGAAACTGAAGCCTTGTGAAATCTGGGAGAGATTTGATGCATATCCACAATGGGGAAACCCCACCAATTTCCCTCATCCACGTGCCTCAACGCTCCATTGATTCTCATTCCAAGCCCCAAGTCGAATTTTCCACCAAAACCCAATCCCACTGGGATTGAATTCCCGTACCAAGAAATCTTTTGGCCACTGCCATAAGAGGAACCAGCGTTGAAGTCATCTACCATATCGGTATCCACACTCAAATTTCCCATAATACTATCGATTCCCTCTTCTATTTCTTCGTCAAGAATCGATTCTGCATCAAAATCCTCCTCATACCCATCACACAATTCCAACGAACTCGCATGCAAATCAACTTCCCCTGGACTTTGACAGGGTTTGTCGCAAAAATTCGTTACCTTGGATTGGATTTGAAAACTCGGCTTTTCTTGAATTGGTTGGTGAAGCAAGAAAGCAGAACTATCAATGACTCGAAAGGGCAGCAGCAACTCTGGAGAATCATCTAAGAAAGAATCATGTTGCTTGGTAAATTTGCGAGGCTTTGTGAGGTTTTTAGTAGAGAAGATGTTGGGATAGGCTGTGGAGAGGAGGGCTGCCGCCTCGTTGTAAGTTTGATTCGGACGCTTTCGTGGGGTTCGGGATTTTCGGGTGCAAATTGTGAGCGGAGAATTGCTTGATTCTGAGAGAGTCGAAGAAGGCGAAGAAGTTTGCGAGGTTCGACTCGATGTGGATGGATATTTTACGATGTCGAGGTCCAGTGCATAAGTTCTACCGCTGCCTCCGCTTAAACACGAAGACATTTGTGAAAGTTACTCGGAAAGAAGATGAAATTCAGTGTAAACTGGAGGTCTAAGACCCAAGCTCAGACCGGATACAGGCTTCTACAACCAAGAACTAACAAGGATTGAAGAAAGCCTCCAACTCAGATTTAACTCGGTATAAAGAAGAGCCCAGAAAGACAAGTGGGCAATAAAGGTATTACCGTATCTGACCCGAAATTTAGATTGAATTCAGGCTTTGATACTGGACTGGTTCAGCACACGACAATTCAAGAGCTAAAACAGACCAAACCTCAGCTTCGAAATCAGAAGGTAACTGGGAAATCTAATTCCAAGAAGAGCTCAACACTACTACACTTTCTGACTGAGAACTGGCAAAGAGAAAACACAGAAAGTACAAAACCCTAAACCCTGGCAGTACAGCTAATAAAATTTATTGGCAAAATTGGGAAAAAGGAAAAAACAAGAATTATAAGATGTATTAATTACAGGAACACAACAGCTCTACAAAAACCACTATACTAAAAGATTCAATTTTTGAACAACGTAACAAGCTATCCGGGAAAATCTATGAACGAAAACTCTCAGAAACCCAAAGGTATCTCTATCTCTATCTCTCTCCCTGTGAAGAAAAAAACAGAGGATGCAAAATCCTCTAATAAAAACACAGGCTATCCCTAAACCCTAGAGAATAGAATCCAAAACTGTGATGGGTCTTCAGCAGAAAGTAATGAGATATATCTGAGAGGAAAAAGTGCCCAATAGAGTTACACAAATAAGACTCTGAATTATAGAAACAGAGACAGAAATAAAAGCTGAATAAGAGGGGGAAGGTTTCTGCGCAGAGTGGGTCACGAGGAGGAGCGGATAAAAGGAAAAGAACCGTTGGGAGCTCTGTACTTATAAACATGCGGCGCAGTGGCGGAAACATATAAGCACGGAGACGCACAACACGGACTCACTCCCACTCTCTCTCTCTGTATAGAATGGACCGAGGTATTGAAGAGCTTCAGTCGAGTGAGAGAGATGAGAACGGAGGAAGAGACAATGCTCAGTGTCAGCGGTTCCGAATGTGGGACCGCTTTCTCTCTGTTTTATTCCTTCCTCGCCCTTTTCAAGTTTTACCCCCTCAATTATTTTATCTGTCATTTACTATATTAACCCTTTCTTTGTTCAACTTTTCTACAAATTTCGGATGGGGAAGGCATGAGAAATGAGAATGTAGAATATCATATTATTTAAATAATAATATTAAATTTATAAAATTTCAATTTTAAAATTAAATTATAATATATAAATATTTTATTAAATGCACTATACATAATAATTCGAGAATATAATTTTATTAACACACCTAAACACCGATTTAACTAACTGCCTCTCAATTTTTTAAAACAAAAACTTTATATATAATTAATTTTGGGTATTTTTTGTTCATTCTACTAATATAATTAGCCAAATCACTTATTTTAATATAAAAGAATTATTTTAGCCAATTACATAAGTAAAGTACGCAAGTAATATGTAAAAGTGATTGTATGTTGTAAAACTCTTTTTAAAATCTCATTTTTCTTTTTAATGTTTTTTAAATGTAGGAGGAAAAAATAATTTTTTCCAAAATAATAATAATAATTCCCATTGTCCCTCAAGTTTGTTGAAAGACGAATTTTCTCCTTAGATTATTTCTATAAACTTACAAAAATTATTATTTTCCCACCAAAGAAAATTAAAATAGCACCTTAAAATTATTTTTATCAATAAATTAGGATTTTGATCCTAAGAAATTAAATATTTATAATTTTTGTTAATCTTTTATTGAGTGTCCTTTAAGATTTTTCTTGCTAATCCAAACATATTTAATTTTATTTTTAAAGGAAAAAACTTTTATCTCTAATTTCAATGTCTTTCTACTATAAACATAATCATTATATTCCTAAATTCAAATATTGACACATTTTCATATGTTGTACTATATTTACAACACATAATTGATGCGAATATTTGTTGTAAAAAAGTATGTTTATAAATAACTAAAATCATATTTGGGTACTTTCTAATAACAACAAACAAGATATTTTATTGATATTTGCTTCTATATATATATATATATTTTTTTTAATGAATATATTAAAAAATTGGCGAACGATTGTGCCTCATGATTGCCGGCAAAGGAATGTAGTATGCAAATAATTTATAATTAACCTCGTGTATTTTAGCAGGGATGGGTATTTTGGTAATCCCGAGATTCTAATCCTAATCATGGGCACTGGGCGAGGCATGGATGTCCGAATTGGATTTTTCTAAAAATATGCCACCCATACCTCCTGCAAAGTTCATTTTAGATCTAATATGGAAAAGGTTTCTTATCTGGCTGACATGTCGAATGGGGATTGGAGAATTGAGATTTTTAGGGCTTACGTGGGGCGAGGGATTTTCACGGGTATCAAGGACCGTAGGTGGGCTTTTGGATGTCTCATAAGAGCAATGATTTCAACCTTTTCGGTTGTCTTTTTGCCGTCTCATGTGTGGCTGTTGGCAATCATACGTTGGGCTTATTACGTTCGTTGGCTTCTGATTATATTATCATTGAGATTTTCCAGAGCATTATGTTCTTAAAAAAATTATAGTGCTGTGGTAATTAAACATGAGAAATACTATTGTCACCAAGAGTTGGTACTTATAATTTTTTTATTTAATCATGTACAATTATGTTTTAATAATGTTGTAAATTTTTTTAAAAAAAATTGTTTATCGATATAAAAAAAATTAGTGAAAAAAATTTTAAAATAATTAAAAAATCTGTTTGTTCGAAAGCCGTCTCGTGCTATATCACTGAAAATCTTGTTCTACATCCCATTTTCGGTGGATATAGCACGGGTCATTAAATATATATAATTCATAATTATTTTTTAGGTATTTTATATTAATAATTTTTTGGATATTTTATTTGATAATTGACGAGTGAAAATTAATCATTGGATGTAAAATTATAGTTTTTTTGAGGTGAAGAGCTGAAGATGGTAGCAGCCTACGGGGCCTATGGAGCATCGCCCATGAATTTGTGTAGTCACGGGCCTCACGCATCGCGGTTTCTAGTCTTATGTTCTTCAAAGATATTTTTCCCCATAATATCTAAATATGTCATCGGGAAAATCTTGTGAGATATTTGTTTACTTCCATATAATTATGTTACAAATATTTTAAATACTTTTAAAAATTGATGTGATTTTATTTAATTTATTAAATTATTTTATAATAAAAATAATTTTATAATTTAACGATTCAGATCAAATTACGTTAATTTATATGATTATTTTTATGTAATTTTTTTTTATATAATTAGAGTATTTCTCTTCATTTTCCTTTCATTGATCTCTGTAAATCTAAACGTTAATGTTGGTCAAAGCAATTATATTATATATAAGGCTATATATGGTGGTCCTGACTCCTTCCATGGTATATTGCTTAAGGTAAAAATGTTTGAATTTTGAAAGAGAGTTGAGAGAAAGTTATACGCAGTTCTTATGACCACAGACAGAGGCATATCGATCCCTGACACCATGACCACATCTTATCTTTCACAAAGGTGAGTTGGAAATCCTACAGCCTCTGGAATCGGATAAGCGTCCAGGAATTGGAAATCTTGAAATTCTCTCGTTCGTACACCAATTAATACCTACTACGTATACTTCCTTGTGTTATCGCATTTATCTTTAACTATAAAGCATCAGAATGAGTGGATTCTTGGCTCTTAACGTGTCGGTTTCGTCGCCGTCGTCGTCGTCATCATAAAACATCTAATTAGGAGGTAAGAGTCTAGTCAAAATATATAAAAACTTTTAGGTGACATTTTGATAAGCAATTAGCAAAGAAACTCGGCTTAAGGAGAGGCTCAAATGACTCAATACTGTAGAGTTCTGGAGACTGCAGATTTCATCAAGATTGTGATTGTGACATCCATATGCTCAACTAAAAATGCTTAAGTAGTCAGTCATGCAAAATTCCAAACATAATCGGTGCATTACTTTTTCGAAGATGGATAGCGTGCAAAGCTAAACTGGGCCATTCTGCATTGCTTTTGAAAAGAACCACCAACCCCCCATGATCCCATTCATTCACCCACGACGATTACTTAGGGGCAAAACCTTGCCGAACTAGGTACCAAATATCAAGTCATTATCTCGGTGTGGGGGACCATATGGATTAGCATTTTGAAGTAGGGCAATCCTGGTCTGATAATACTGCACATTGACAAAATCGACGTTAATAGTATTGAACTACCTTGATAAGGCATATCAGTGAAAATCCGACCGGAAAATGTGAATATTTATCAGTTCTGCAAAGAAAGGTTGGCATTTCTTAGTTGGGTTAGAAAATGGAGTGATATTTTGTACAATTTATTGATAAAAATTAAATATCTCTTTTGAAGTCTACGAGTCAAACTTGAATAGTTAATGAAAAAATGTTAATCTCCTGATATTGTGTTGATAAATTTGATATTAATAACACTGGACTACTCGAGATAATGTAAGAATTTTCTTCATATTTGCATATGCCATTCCTTAATCTCAACTCCTAGCTTCCATTGCCTAGCTAGCCGTTAGAATATGTAATTTTTTCATGTTTTCAGGCTTGACGCCTTATTTCCTATAATTTTTTCAAACTCTTTATGTTATTTTAAGTGATACATACACAACATGCAAACTCTCGCGCAAGTAATACTGGAGTTTATAAACAATATTTAATGCCGTGCTCTGACTTAATAATATAATTTTTATATTTAATGACGTAAGATCCACGAACGATATCTATTTCTTGCCTAATTTATAAATAGTACTTCTATACGCAGGCATAAGTGGACGAAAATGACGTGGCAAGCTAAAAAAAAAAAGGCAAAATAGTGTTACGAAGGAAAAAGCTGAAACGTGTTTGAGAAGATTTCTTTCTCTCCCATCCACCATCCGCGTCCATTCGCTGCAGATCTGCAAGAACGTTTCATGCGACCCAGCCCGCGACCCAGCCCTCCGAGTTCAGCTCACAGGTTTTCTCCACCATTTTCACTATCGTGAGCAACTCCTGTTTCACTTTCTCCACTTTTATTTTTGAGTTTCTCTTTTTTTATCTCTCATTTATCTGTTCCGGTCCATTTTCTGCCATTAGAGGACATAGTAGAACTCAAAAGGAGAAACATTCGGCTTTCACACGTAAAGATCATCATCCGAAAAGGTATTGGCTTCCATAGTTTTAGTTTTTTTTCTTGTTTATTTGAAAACAAGCATGTAAATTTTCTACATTTTTTTGCTCTTGTATAACGAGATACCAGATGGTGCTTTCCTTTACCTCACAAAGTATTATTTATTTTCATTTACAACCAAACATAGTGTACATACATAAGAATGGAGGGAAGGACTTGAAGATGGGGTGGTTGAGGCTGTGTTGGTTGGTTTCTTGAAAGCAGGGGAAGGCACGGCCAGAGTGAGGTTGTGTTGGTTGGTTTCCTAAAATAGAAAGTAATTTTTATCATGATTTAAGAAGCAGTTCGAAATTTTTTTATAAGTATTTGAAAGAGTATATCATGATTTCCTTTGTAAGTAGTTCATAAATTATGAAGTTAAATTATGTCCACAACTAAAAAGAGAAGCATTATAGGAACAGAAGCTACGGTTTGAGTAAGCACATTTCGGCTGGTAATTTATCTGCAAGTGGGCTGGTAATTTATCTGCAAGTGTAAATAGAGAAGTTAGTTAAGGTTTGTTCATTGATACAAATTGTATGTGAATTTGCAAGAGAGGATGAGTTATAATTCTGTAATGTGCTTTATAGGGAAAGGAAATGTGAATCGTGCTTATGGATATATAGGAACCGTGAATACTTTGTTGAAATCACCAGAGAAATATACTAATATGTAATGTTTTAGAAGGATATGTCTTTTGGCAAGTCAAGGATTTTCACATTATGTGTATCGTATTAGAAAAATGTTGCTCTTGTCATTTTTTAATTATATTCATATAATCCTTATTGATGTGGTATCAAAATTAGATTAGTACAGGATACACATAATTTCCAAAATAAATTGATGACAAATATGAGGTGATCAAAGGAAGATGTTTAAAAATATCATAAATATCATTTTTCATTGGATTAAGTTTCAATCCCTGAAAAGCCTAATAAAACATTATTAGAGCAAATAAAATCATATTCATTGTATTGTTTTCTTGCATTTGTTAAGTAAAACATTATATTTTGGATAACTAAGCTTTTTATCCAAAAACTCAACACTCCAATGCAAGGTGCATTCTAGATTCAAGTATCAGATTCTGTTCTAGAATCAACTAGATTCACTTCTATGTGAAGTTTATACCATATTTAAATTTCTATAAGACTTTATTAATTTTGAATAAATTTATATTCATGGAGTTTTAATGTTCTAAAATATTCTCTAGATGGAGAAAGGGAAGGAGAAAATATCTTCCTCTACACCTCCTACCATAGAGGAAGCAACAAATCCTCTGTCTCAGGTAGGAATTTGAGCTGTAGCAGATATTCAGCTTTTAAACCATTATGTTGACTGGTTTTGTTTCATAATCATTACTATTTTATGTGCTAGGCTATACCAATTTCTTTTTATCCGGAATTTCCCAACTATATGCATGGTTTCCATCCACCAATGTCACATGTGTGGTTACCTATGCCATTTGTGGAGCGTCCTGATGCCAACCCATCTACTAATACTAATCAGGTGATAAATTCATTTGATAAGTACTGCGCTTATTTTTATCCATGTTTGTACTCAAACAAATTTTTTTGTGGGTGTAAACTACAGGGAAATGAAATGCCCCCATTTCTCTCATCAGTTGCCTCTCCGATTGGTTTACACTCCACAAGTTCAAGCCATGTGGATGAACTCCAAAATATATCACCCGACTCTACTGGAAAAAGTATGTCTACGCCCTATATTGATGATACTGTTGAACCCAAAGATGTTGGACAGTCCGGGCTACAAAATACTTTCCATATTGAGGGGGCCAATATCGTTAAGGAGCCGAAGTTGGGAATGATGTTTAAATCTGAAGAGGAGTTACTTTCTTATTATAAAAGATATGGGCAACAATGTGGTTTTGGGATTATGACACAAAAGAGTCATAGGTTTGAAGATGGGAGCATTAGATATGTCACATTGGGGTGTGCTCGTGGTGGGAAGGCACGGAACCGTACGACAAATGTTGCGAGGCCACGTCCGACATCGAAGACAGACTTTAAGGCAAGGATAAATGTCATATACGAAAAAGGGGTGTTGACGATGTCGAGTGTTAATAATTCTCATAATCACAGCCTAAGTCCACAAAAATCGAGATTCTTCCGCTGCAATAGAGAAGTGAGCGAGTCTGTTAAGAGAGTCTTAGATATTAATGATCAGGCTGGGATCAGAATGAACAAGAGTTTTGCCTCTCTTGTGCAAGAAGCGGGTGGATTTGAAAACTTGCCATTTAATGAAAAAGACTGTCGAAATTATATTGACAAGGCACGCCACCTTCGACTTGGGAAAGGTGGTGCTGGAGCCCTCCGTGAGTACTTTGCTCGGATGCAATACAAGAATGATGTGTTCTTTTCACTAATGGATATGGATGATGACGGACGGTTGAGGAATGTATTCTGGGCGGATGCACGAAGTAGGGCAGCCTACAAATATTTTGGGGATGTCATCACATTCGACACGACATATTTGACAAATAGATATGGGATGCCGTTTGCACCGTTTGTTGGTGTAAACCACCATGGCCAGTCAATTTTGTTGGGGGCAGGATTAGTATCTAGTGAGGATACGGAAACATTTTCATGGTTATTTCAAACTTGGTTGACTTGTATGGATAGTGAAGCTCCCAAGGCTATTATCACATATCAAGATAGAGCCATGAAAAATGCAATAAGTCTCGTATTTCCAAACAGCCGACACAGATATTGCTTATGGCACATATTGAAGTTGTTGGAACGTGCAGGAATTTATTTGGCCAAGCAGATGTTGGGACACAACAAAATGTTCCAGTTCAGGTAGGCATTACGGGTCTTTAATGATAGGAGAAAATATATTGTGTTGTTAATACATATTGAAAATTTAAACACTACATATATATAATGTGTTACTATCTTCACTAATATTCTGCTTATTGGATTGGTAGCCCTCACAAAACTTAAGGGAGATGTTGGACTTTAGTGCCACCGGGTTAGGCTTTGCAGTGAATGAGACTCAAGAAAGTGTAAATCGTCTTCTTTATGTTTGACCAATTCCGTGTAAATGTTCCATAATAAATTTACAAGTTGGTTTGCTTTTTAACTAATTCTTTATGTTCACAGATGCAAATGGGGTTGGATGGAACCCAGCCGGAGTGGTTGCGTGAGTCACAACCGTCGCAATAAAAGATATTATAGGGTTTGTACCTATGCCATTGCTTATGCAGTAATATTCTGCCTAAATTTTACACATATAGGATGTACATACCAGATCTGACTTTATGGGAAAGGTTGTAAATCTAGGTTGGTTATGCCCAGATTGAGTCTATGAATATTGTGTAAATCTAAAGGTTGCTTATGTCAGGACGTGGTAACAAAAATATTAACTAATTATAAAGGTTGCTTATGCCCATATTTAGCTAACTGCAATATTCTGTTCCATAAAGGTTGCTTATGCCTAAATTTAGCTAATCCTAAGAATGTGTATATGTTAAGTATGCTAGCTAAGTTTGATATTCATTTATGGGAGTTTGATAAGTGTCTTCATTTTGAGTGGATTTGGTGTGCTGTGCTTTGCAGTTGTATAAGGGTAGATTCATGGAAGTTTTGTACAAAAAAAGAAAGAGTAAGGGGAAGATTGCCCAGACTAGTGGAGCCAAACTAGCAAAATCCAGCTTGGATGCCGTTGTAAATATTTTTTGAAGGCCAACTTGAGCTATTATGGATGATTTATTGTTTATAATTTTTGTTGAAAGACAACCAGCTCGGATGAAAAATGAGCTCAAATACTACAGCTATATGTGTAAATGTTCCAAAGTGTTATATTTGAGGGGTAACTTGAGTGGTTGTTATTGATTTTTGATGAAAAACAACCACATGTTCATGGGTAACTTGAGGAATATTTTGTTGAAATGAACTACAGGGTTATTATTTGCCTTTTTGCCTAAATGGTATTTCAGGATGTTGATATAATCATGTTGATGTTTTTTTTTTTTTTATATGTTAACTCAGGGTTTGTAACTTTTATTTCATAATGAGTCCTAATGTATTAGGCAATTTTTGGCCAAAGATGCCAATGAGGCCGAATAGCAGATATATGGAATTGGGATCATATATGTTCACATGGTTTGTCTTTTTATTTACAACCGTACGAATTTTTTATTTTATATGTTAACTTGTAATATATATGCCCAGATTTTACCAAATGGTTTGTTGTGTATAATGGCCAAATATGCCAGTTAGTACGTGGGCATTATGAGAGTTGTGCAAAATTGCCCAGATATGATATGCAAAAACCGTGATTAATAGACACAAAAGGTGTACATGTCTTGGAGTTACTTTTCAACTTTAATGAGCTTGAATGACCAAATATTAACTTTTCGGATTGAGTCCTAATAATCGTGCACGAAGTAGTGGCTGTTATTATAAAACAGGGCAATTTGCAATCGGTTCCAGAGTAAGAGGCACATATTATCTTCACAAAATAGGACTATCTTCACAACACAACACAAGCATACTTTCCAAATGTTCCATAATAAATTTGCTGCAAATGAACTAATGCTGAAAAAACAACACAAGCATACTTTCCAAATGTTCCATAATAAATTAGCTTCAATGAACTAATGTCCAAAGACACAATCAACAGTTTCCAAGATCAGTTGTAAGTCAGTTGCCTACTTTTTCAAAAGAACTTACCAGACTCTAAATACAGAATAAAGACTTGTTCAAGTTAATTTTGTAGACTGTTGGACTACAGTTACTCTAAAGCACATATTATCACAAGTGATCAGCTTTATACACGAAGTTGCCTAGATTATTGGGTATTCACTACGATCGTGAGAAGTACAAATAAAGTAGGATACAAATTATACAATAGAGCCAAACACTTGGGCATTGACGCTGGACTCCCAAGTCCCTCTTGAAAAGTTCGCCCTCTCTTTTTCGAATCTCTTCCATCCAATTTCGAATCTCTTCCAACCAACTTCGAACCTCTTCCTCTCTTCTTCGAACCTCTTCCTCTCTTCTTTGAACCTCTTTACCTCTTTAACAGTGTGGTAACCCCTGTATAAACAAATAAACAAACAAAAGGCATAGTAAAAACTCAGGGCAATTCTGACTCACACCCAAATATTGCAAGTTAAAGCACGGAAAATACTTTTTACCTGAGAATTGTACTTTGAACACCCAAAGAATGATCGACCTGGATTTCTTGGCGTATTCGATGTTCTAAGTGAAGCGGGTGACCCACAAGTACACATTGGATTGTTTCTCAAAATATGAGTAACAAGTAAAGAAGAAGAATCTTCACTCGATACCTTTTCTCCAGACAACATTTTGCCAAAATAGGCAATGGAGTATATTGTTGAACTGTTGATAAGGTGCAAATTAAGTGTCTTCATTTTTAGTTTATGTATAAGGGTTTAGAAGTATTTTTTTAGAGAAGAGAGGTGGACCAACTTACTTACCGTTAGGGGAGTGTTAACGAAAAACAGATAAATCATGTTAGTGTTAGGGCAATAAGAGAGGTAATGTCATGAACACAAACAGAAACAAAAATTTATTATTATCCATAAATAATAGACCCACCCCAATCAATGAACAAAACTGCACAACACAAAACGAGCTAACTGCTCCTCTTATTTCATTATTTTTCAATTTGTCTTCAATACTTTTCCTGTGTTCAAACCTTTACTTCTCCCATTTCCTTTGGTGTAAGAAAGAGGGAGATGGACTTTTGTTGTACATTCTATTTCTTAATACTCCACAAATTCTTTAATTATGTAGCGCTGATCACTAATATAAGATCTTAAGAGATTTTCTTTTAGCATTAAACCAAGGACATCTTTATTGCCTCTATCATGTTTCAAGATGTCAGAGAAAGGGCTAAAGAGACTATAGGTCTATCATGACAGGAGTCACTTAGGATCAGGCCAGGCTAGGAGACTAGCCCCTTCATATTATAAGGTAAAACACAAAAAGTAAGATGCATTCATATATGTCCAGCACATCCATACGAATCTGCAATGTCATCTCTTGATGGCTAGCATCTTGGAAAAAGCTCCCATGTAGAGAAAGCTAAGAAGAAAATGGACACTGGACATTGGGTAGTACAAGTTTGTCCTCCAAAATCTCCACAATGGTTGCTGATAAGAAACAAGCAAAGAGAACTTTTTTTTTTTTTTTGAGATAAGTAACAAGCAAACAGAACTCTAACAACTTTCTTTCTAATAGAACACATTCTACACAAACATTTTACACATTCTACTTGAAGGGCGTCAAGCATGCAATTGAATAATAATATTAGAGTTCGATATAATCGGGTTCAGGTCGATATGGGTCAATCTAAATCTAAATCAATTATAATCCGATTGAAGAGCCGGTGGCTGGTTGACATGTTGAAACCAAAAAGTTTTACCAAAAAAAAAAAAACTGAAGAAACAATATGACTGACTCTAAAGCAACGATCAAGCATCTTTGATATCCAGGTTGGGTGGATTGACCCAAACACATCAAAACCCAAAACTATTATCTTCCACTTTCTCGGCAGCCAAACACATCAAAACCCAAAACTATATATTAATTTCTGAACACAAACCCTACCAAAATGTGTTCCTACAGAAACCAAAACTATAAACCCTAAAAAAAAATTCTTCATACAGATTTGGAGCTTCTAGTTTATTCATCATATTAAATAACAGACCAAATCACCAAAAGCACGATTGTGAGAGAGAGAGACCTGTTGGCTTGATTTAGGGTTTCCAGAAGCCGGATCTACGTCGATTTAACCTATTGAAAACAAAAAATCGCAATATATCATAAATAATAGATCAAATAACTAAAACCATGAGAGAGAGAGAGAGAGAGAGACCTTTCAATCTCGATTTAGGGTTTCTCAAAGTCTACGAATCTACGACGAGGAGTCCATGAAATACAATCATTTTCAGTGAAGAATAAGCCGCGGAGGGGAAAGCATCAAAACTCTAGTTGGGGAGAGATTGATAGAGGAGAAGAGAGGAGAAGAGTTTCATAGGGGGGAGAGATTGACAGGGGGGGAAGCTGAAGGGGGGAGGGGAAAGCAAATGGCTACTGGAAACGCAGTGGAAATTTTTTTTTTCCCGCTTAACTTAAAACGCACCGTTTCATTTATTAACTGACGTCAGCAATTGGTGCGCGATTCGTCCCCTCCGCGCCTGCAAGTAGAGTTTTCCATTTATAAATTGCGTCAAGCTCACATCCATTGTGACTGTTTATGAGCATGCTGCATGCTGGACACGCATGTCGGATATGCGTAAAAAGAAGAAGCTTGTGTGGATCGGATCCGACTTTAATAAGTAATTGATGTGAACGAATATTGATCACAAACTTGTATCCAAACCCCAGACATGGACTGACCCAATACCATCTCTGGCTAAGTTTTGGAAAACTCATATACCAACAGTCTACCCATGTCTTTAACTCCGACACTACCGCTTTATACATAATTTGTGAATAGCGTTTTCCGGCCCACTTCAGACTACTACTCGTACTATTTGTGCTTGGAGAAAAACTTGAGATCCAATGAAAAAGTTAAAACAATGATCTTATGTTTTTTCTAAAAATATAAAAAAAAACATTACATTTTGTTTTCAAGGGTCTTGCATTGAGTGAAAGACCATAGGGGTTGGCCTAACCGCGAGTACTCTCATTGATTAGTTATTTCAATTTTCAAACTTCATATTAGATTAGTCATCATATTTTTTGTAATAATAAAATATTATTATTATTTTAATATAATTTTTTTTTCATAATTTCCAACTCTCCACATTTTCATAGTTTTTTTTTAAATTTTTATTTTTCTAATCAAATAAAATCACAATTACCTGATAGACTACTCAAGTGAGAAAATAAACTGAAAGGAAAAGAAAGAGGAGAAATGCATGGAAAAAAAACGAGGAGGAGAGAGAAGGATTGTAGATAAAAATTTGGATGACTTTTGCATGGCTAATCCAATGCCAGTCACAAAATCATCATGTTTAATCAAGTACTGACATTTAGTTAAGCTAATGCCAGTGTTTTAAGTAACCTTAATCTTAATCTGTCCTGATTGTTAAATAAATGAATTCATTCATAAATAAATAACTAATCTTCATGCGTTAACTTTCTCAGTAGTAGTATGACCATGGTGGTGGAGTTACAACTTACAAGAACAGTGAACTGATTTGAACTTAAAAGAAATTGTTTCAATACAGTGTTAAATTGATATAAAAAATTAGAGTTAACTTATTTTAATTCTCTCTCGCACCAAAAGATATTCCTACAACTCTACGTTACTCTTAAGTCTTACCAAAACTGAAAATCCATCAAGTGATAAAAATTTCTTCGATCGACCAAAAGCCCAACAGCCCAAAAAAATAAAAAAATAAAAATCTCGCCTGTGTAATTAAAAAAAGAAGTCATCCTCTCCCTTTCCTGCGAAACCTAAAACCGAGTATTACAGCTCTATCCCTCTGCGTCTCTCTTCCTCTCCCGCTCTCCTATGGCGACTACCGAACCCACTGAGAACGGTACCACCAACGCCCTGGAGTCCGACACTCAAACACTTCCAGCCGAAGGCACTACCAACTCTTCCACGCCAACCGAACCCCCTCCCACTACAACCGCTGCTACCACCGAGACACCAGCCACGGCGCCAACTGAGTCCGAACCTTCCACTCAGAATCCAGAGTCCGAGTCAGCTCCCGCTTCCGACCCTCCGGCTATAGTCACTACCTCTGCCACCCCACCCGACAAGAGGTGGCCGGGATGGCCAGGGCACTGCGTGTTCCGGATCATCGTGCCGGTCCTCAAGGTCGGTAGCATCATCGGCCGCAGAGGAGATCTCATCAAGAAGATGTGCGAGGAGACCCGTGCCCGCATTCGCGTCCTCGACGGCGCCGTAGGCACCCCCGATCGAGTTGTGAGCTCCAATTCATCCTCTCTCTCTGTCTAGGGTTTTTGCTAATGCCTTGTTTGCTTGCTGATGGTAAAAGCAGAAAATATTAAATTTTTAGGTGTTTAAGCTGTGGAGTAGAGATAGTAGAGAGCTCTTTTGCTCGAGTCTAATAACTAACTGGTTTTTGATCATCGTCTTCAATTGAGCTCTGTTTTGTAGCCAAGAAAATGCTTGAAGCTTATTGCTTATGATAATTGGCTCTCAAATATCTCAAGTCGTGGGAAGCTACAAAATTGAAGTGTCAATTTCATTGCGCACAGCCTCGTTAGCTGGGCCACAACCAATATTTATTGGATGCATTCCCATACCGATCATCCCATCTCACATCTTCATCCAGCATCTTTATTTTAAACACCGACTTTGTAATTTCTTGTATCATATTTTTATTACCTTGATCATTGGCGGAAAAAAGTTTATAAGGATTAAGCTTTTGATTGAAGATGTGTGCTTCAAGTGCAACCTAGACCATGACTATTGTAACTCGATGGAGCTGGACTTAGATTCTCTAGTTTCTAGGCTCTAAGCATGAATTTGTTAAATAAAATAAATTCTTAGCAATTTTGTATGTATTATTTGAAAACGTGTATGCAAGGTGAACAGAGCTTATCGATGTCTAGCTCCTCCAAATGATGTTTCTAAGCGCATGCACACAAAAATTTACATTTCTACAATTAGATATGGCATGCAGATATCCAATTGTACCTTTATTTTTTACAACGATCTTGCTTTGATCGTACTTAGGTGCTGATAGCTGGAAAGGAAGAACCAGAGGCACCTTTTTCCCCTGCAATGGATGCTGTGATACGAGTTTTCAAACGTGTCTCTGGGTTATCTGAGACTGAGAGTGATGCCAAAGCATCTGGAGCTGCTGGTGTTGCATTTTCTTCAATCCGGTTATTGGTTGCATCGACACAAGCCATTAATTTAATTGGAAAACAAGGCTCGTTAATCAAAGCTATACAGGAGAGTACTGGTGCTTCTGTCAGAGTATTGTCAGGAGGTATGCATTTGATGCTCCTTGTGTATTTCCATGAGGAAATGTCTTTTTTAGTGGATTACTGGTTCTTTCTTGAAGTAGTGAATTTCTGGATGTTGGTTATAATTGGTACAAAATTGAGGTCTGGTGATCAGGAAAACCATTTGATTTAGATTTAGGAGCTTAATATGATCCATATGGGGTTGGGTAAGGGTTTAGATTTGCTGGTTTCTAATTAAAGAGGTTAAATAAAAATAATCGATGGCTGGGTTGGTAATAAAGCTAGATATTTTTTATTGGTAATAACTATCATTAATAGCTTAGAAGATAATAAAGCTAGAAAAATTAGGATCAAGGGTGCTTTTCTTGTCTGTTAACAATAGCCATGAGCAATGCTTAAGACATTTTTAGTCTGGGGAAGTAAATTTCATATACTTAGTACCAGAATGTTCTAGATGTAGAATTACCAGATTGTTTTTTCTCTCAATGGGCTTTCTGAAGGTTTGGGTTATGTCTTGATTTTTTTTCTCAAATATAGTCGTCTACGAAATCTGAGTAAGAGAACATGATACAGACCGACCAACATGTCAATTTTGAATATTTGAGATGCAGTACAGCAAGAATACGATGCTTAGTTAATGGATATATAAGAAATACTTCTGAACATATATTATGCTATTTTTAGCTTTAAAAGATAAACAACAAGCACCAGACATCCAAAGGAAGAGATTTTTGGAATGAAGTGTTAGATGGAGGAAACGACCCTCAAGGGAGTCACTACAGACTATGCTTCTCACTTGAGTCTTAGATCATCATGAGATGCGATGCTGAATCCCCCCGTTCAGTGTATATTCTCTCCCTCGGGTGCAAAAAATGTTGCATCTTTAGATTTTTAAATCTCCTTGTTACCTCTGAACTTTGACACCCGTACAGAATGGGTGGATAGAGACCTGTCTCCAGAGAAGAGGAAAGTAGCCTTTTTGTAGTTCAAAAGAGATCAAACTATTTCTGTGCAATTATGAGTGGTGACCTATAAGAAGTGTCTGTCTGTGTTATGTCGGAAACAAACATTAACCATACTTGAGTGATCTTTCTATTTTCTCTGATATTCCAAGAATCCAGGAGTTCTACATCTTCCATTGACCGGCCTAGAGTTTATGATTGGATTCTATTAATGTCTGTAAACTATTTTCCTTTTTTTTTTTAATATTTTAATTCTTCATATCTGTAATTATTGTTTCATCTCTAAACAAGGAACATTATAACGAATTTATTTGTGCTGGCAGATGAGGTGCCGCTCTATGTTGCTGCAGATGAGAGGATTGTGGAATTGCAGGGAGAAACTTTAAAGGTTCTCAAAGCTCTAGAAGCAGTAGTGGGTCACCTGAGGAAGTTTTTGGTTGATCAAAGTGTTCTTCCTCTTTTTGAAAAGAGTGTAAGCTTGGTTCCTGTTGTGATTTATGGTTCTTTGCACTTTATGTTGTAATTACATTGCAATGTTCATTTTCAGTATGCTGCACCTGTCTCACAAGATCGCATAGTGGATGCCTGGTCTGACAAGTCATCACTGCATGCTGCTTCTCAAACTGCAATTGCCACTGAATATCCTCTCTCAGTCTCTGCAAAGAGGGATTCTTTATTCCTTGACCGTGAAACTCATTTAGAGTCTCAACTTCTGCCCTCGGGAATGTCACACTATGGACAAGATCCTGTACTTTCTGGAATACGTTCTTCAGGACTTGCTCGTGCCGGTGCTCCTATTGTTACTCAGGTTGATATTTTGATTACCCTTAATATCATTGAGTTCAAATTTCCTTCATGATAAGACATCCTCTTTATGTGCAAACAGCAGTTTTTTTGTGGGGCTTTAGGTCAAATGAAGCCAACTGTTTCTGTGTAATCTATGCTTCCCTTAAATCTCCCCTGTATCTCACCTGGGAGATTTTACAGTCAGTTTGGCTAGCCTTTAACTTCATTTTCAGTTGACACCTGTAAGCATTGAGTCTATGGACTTGCACCTTAAGGCTCAAGCCTCACACAGACTGGGTCGTAAGCCTGAAAGATTTGCTGATTCATGTGGTAGCAAAATTTGCTGTTACTTGAACAAGGAGAAAACTCTCAAACCAATAAGATTGCATCCGGCCTTATGTAATGCACATTACATTTTCTTTCTTATATATTTCATTTGCTTTATACATGCGCTGAATGCTGAGAATAAAATGTGGATAAATATGTCGATTGCTTTGGTCGTGCACTCATTCTACTTTGTGGTTACTAATTTTGATGACATAATTTTGTTTATTGCTTCCTCTAATCAGATTACACAAACAATGCAAATCCCACTGTCGTATGCCGAGGCTATCCTTGGACCTAAAGGGTCTAATATTGCTCTCATTCGTCGTAGTAGTGGTGCCATCTTGACTGTACAAGAGAGCAGGGGTCGACCTGATGAGATCACTGTGGAAATTAAAGGCACCTCATCACAGGTTCAGACAGCTCAACATATGATTCAGGTGGGAACCTCTAGACTTTATTTTTATTTTATTTTTATAAGTAACCTGAAGATTTATTTTGAAGTTCAAAAAACAATTCATTGTTGCTTTGTCACAGAATGATTAAAGATACTTTAGCTTGATGTAGTAAAAGACTTGGTTTAAGATTTGGGTTCTCACTTTTAAGATTGATAAGAGTGATGGCATTGAGAGGACATGGTTCTTCTGTATGGACAAATGAATGTAGAGAGATGCAGTTACTTGATGCTATTTTAATATTTGCAGGAAGCAATAAATACTCATAATGAACCAGTTACAAGCAGCTATGGTGGGATAGATGCTGTTTCGAGGTATTCCTCTTACTCGGGCGCTACATCTTATCCCTTGTCTACATCAACTTATCCCTCGTCGACGTTCTCTTCGCAATCGTATGGTGGGTATGGATCTTCCAGTTTGGGAGGAGGCTACAGTACTTTCAGGCTTTGAGGAGAAAAGACAAGGTGGCTAATTTTTACGGGTGGGACCAATATCTTTCCTATTATGTTTAGAGAAGGCTGGCTTCATTCCGAATGAAGCATGTGTAATTGTCACTAAAAAAAAAAAAAATGGTTTATGCGTTGATTCTGTAATCCAGTGAGCTGTGATTTGCTAGTAATTTTCTGGTGGCGAAACTTGGAAAGAGGAACGGTAAATGTCATGAGATGGTGGTAATTTTCTTTTAAGGTCTAACTTAATTTTCACACACTCTCTTTACTCTTGTTTTGTTTTCAAGAGTTACCCCAACCAGCCCCATCGTATCATTTTCCCTAGTGTAGTAATCAAAGTGCTTGTGTATGAGTGGACGCGATCAAGTAATGATAATGATAATGTGCATTATAAATATAATAAAAAAGTGTATGATTTATAGACCATATTTTTTTATTACATCATAATCCTTTTATTATAAATCTTTTGCTCTCAAATATAAACAACTAACCGCTTACATCAAAACCACGTCGTATAGACTAAAAACTTCTTAAGGTTAAAAAATAAACATTTCCTTCCTATATTTTTCTTAGAAATAGAAAATAGAAAGAAAAAGCTTTATCTTAGGGAGGGAGAGAGAGAGAGAGAGAGAGAGAGGGGCGTGCGAGAGCCGTTATCTACAAGTCTGTCGTTCGAAACCACCCATACAAATAACGCAGCTAAGTTGAAAGAGAGAGAGAGAGAGATGCCGACCTTGAATCTGTTCACGAACCTGCCAGTGGATGCAGTGGTGGCCTCTGACATCCTCAAGGACGCCACCAAAGCTGTCGCCAAGATCATTGGCAAACCCGAGTCTGTTAAGTCTCATCTCTATCTATGTTTATAAGCTTTCTGCTTGCCTATTCATGGTTGTATTATGTTCGTCTTTCTTTAGTTTTATAGCATTGGCCACAAGCTGTTCGACAAAATTACTTCTTGAATGCCAAGGCCATGTTTCTTCTGTTTTTGTACTAGTTATCTTGTTGTGCCATACTCGAGAACTTTTGACAAAATTTGTTGGTTAGAACTGGTATCTGTCTGTTTAGTTTTCTTTCTTTCTTTTGTAGAATGTATGCGTGCTTTTTATGATTTCCCCCTCTATTTTTCAGTATGTGATGATTTTGCTGAATGGGGGAGTGCCTATCACATTTGCGGGCACTGAAGAGCCAGCCGCATATGGAGAACTGATATCCATTGGGGGTCTTGGACCAAGTGTGAATGGAAAATTGAGTTCAACAATTGCAGAGATTCTTCAGACTAAGCTATCTATAGACAGCTCCCGCTTCTATATCAAATTTTATGATGTTCAGGTAGCTTTTCGTTTTTGACTCATTCCATTTTAATTGTTGTCTGGACTTTATTTGTTTCTAATCTGTCGTAGAATTGCAGCTAGCATTATACCTGTATTGCTGTTTGCATGGGAGAATATGCTTTCACCGGGCATAATTGGCAGGACATTACTGGCATTTTTGTTTGAATGGAGTAGAGAGAGAGAGAGAGAGAGAGAGAGAGAGAGAGCAAAGGGAACCGTGGGAAATTAAAATTTTAAATGTCAGCAGAGATGCACATTCTCCCAAGGATCTGGCTAGTTTTCTGCTGAATGCAATGAAGGGTACTAGGAAACCCACTGTTTGACCGAAGTATAGGTCAGAGTCTTAAAAGTATACTCTTTAGTTAGTTTATCTTTGAATCTCCCTCCTCAAAGTTATGAATGAGGGTACTTAGAGAAAACATGAGTCGAGAAATTTTCAAGTTGAAGCTAGAGTTGATCCCGGTTCCGGCGAGGGGTTTAGGTCCAAATACTTAGATTAAATTATTGTCCCTACCCCTTCTAGGGTTACATTTTACCTATGGAGAGTTGCATCTTTTAGCCTGGTACGCAGCTGTATGAAGTAATAAATGGGTTCATTTGCCATTGCAATGAGTTTGTATTGGAAACTATATGCTGTTGAAAAATTAGCATGGCACCAGTCATTGTATGCCGAAGTAGAACACCTTTTTCAGTTATATTGTAACAAACCAAGGAAGGCCTAAATCATATTTGTACTTATACTCGAAAAGAATTATTCAAGATTGTGAGAAAACTCAAGCACTACATCTCTAAGTGAGATTAGCTCCGATACCATATGTAATGGTCTAGGTAAAAGCATAAATCTCACCCAGGTTTATACTCCAAACATACTAGTCGATATCACAATTGAAGTTTTGTACAATTATTAGAAATGGCATAAAATTCTCTCTCCTAGGGAACTTGGGTTCTTGTTCACTACCATGCTATGGGTTGGAGTATTACATATATTCTTTATGGTATAATTATAAAAAGTTAATGCATTTTTAGTACCATATCGATTGTTTACCAATTAGTTTGTTTGTTCATTCTCTTGGTGGTCCAGCGATCCTTCTTTGGGTTCAACGGCTCAACTTTTTGAGCAGCATTCCGGTTCGGTAATGAATCCATGGAAAGAAATCATAAGGCAGGGGCAGAAGCTTGTGATGGACCATTCTTCTCAGTTGTAACTTTCTTTAGAGCAGAAAGAACCAATGTATTTGATTATAATGAAATAAATAGAAATACCTTTTTATTTAAGTTTGAAAATGATTTCCCGACTTCCTTCCTCTTTGTGGTTCTTTTGAAATCTAACCTTCTTACCTCCACTGGCTAGCACCCATCCGAGCCCCATTTATGCAAGTAAACAGCTAGAGTCAAATAAAATGACTTTATTTTGTGCATAAGATCGTGCCGTTGCAAGTCATCATAATTTTACGAGTCGCATGCCAACCCATTTCTCAGTGGGTACGCTCTATTGAAAAATTAAAAAAGAGATTAAAAACCATGGATCCCAATGGATGGCCTACAAAGAATAGGAAAGTCAGCTTCAAGGACCTTGCTAGTGAACAAGAACCTTATGGGAGACGTACGGTACTGTTTGGCCACAAAATTTTTTTATTTCAAATACAAAATTTTCATCTCATTATTATAAATTTTTCAAATCTCCATATAAAATGTAATAAATAATTTAATTTTTTTCCTACTTTTTTTAAATCCTAAAATAATAATAATAATAAAATATAATATTTTAATATTTAATTTTAAAACTCAAAATTCTTATTTAAGAAATCTCAGTAGTCAAGTAGAACCGTGAATGACAATTTTTCCCCCATAAACGTGAAAATAACATGACGTTTCTACCAAATCGATCTAAACCCAGGTCCCATGCAAAGTGTCAAAAACCCACGGTCCCGTCTTCAAACTACAGGGTCCCGCTAGAAAAATCTTCTCAAACTAGCGCGGAAGGAAACTAGATACAGTTCTCAAGAAAAAAATGATTATAAAACAGGGTATGGTAGATACATATAATGGGAGAATTCTTCTGTCTTGCAGTGTCTGCTATTAGAGGTACAGTGATAAATTGCAGGGGCCAAAAATCATCCCCGAGTCACCATCCATACTTGGCTTGTGTTTCAGCTTTCGTGAGAAAGCCTTTTGCGCGCCGCTCCGAAAGTTCCATCTCTTTTTGCCTCATATCAAAGTATAAAGAACCGATCTGATGCTTCCTCTTATGCAGCTTTGTAGGTTTTCCCTTTGTTGAGACAGGCTACACAGGAAATACGTGCAGTGAATTAAAGAATATCACTTGAGACAAAGAAACACACACACACAGGAAGTTGGGCATTCTTTTTTTCTAAGCAATTTCAGACACTCAATAAATAAAATGATCCTATAAGGTGAAAAAAGTTTTAACAATATGATATGAATCATGTCATACTTCATAATAAAATTATAGCTCCGCAATCAGATTTTTTAGTTTAAGATGACTAACATAGTTTTGATCTCAACTTTACATTAATGAAACACAAGTCTTGCTGTATACGGCCCAATGATTTACTGCTAATATTGTCAACACAACACCAATACACAGGAAATATAAGAAAACTCAGAAAACTAGGAACAAATTCCCAAATACGAGCAGCCACCCAAAGATAAAAGGGTTTCTATTTTTTCTTCTTCTTTTTTTTTTGTTTTGGGTTTTGGGGGGGGGGGGGGGGGGGGGGGGGTTGACTCTATCTAACCCAGCGAACTTCACAATGATGGCTACCAAACTGTCCTTCCAAGACCCAAGGAGATCCACCACTCTTAAAAGGCATTACTTAGTCAACTCCCAATAGATTGAATGCATTATGATTCCACAAAGTACAAGCTATTTCTTAGTAACGCAATAAATGGCCAACAGATTATCCACCATACGCCTCTTCCTTGAATTATCCAAAGCAAAGATATTCTCCTGGGTAGTTGTCCAAACAAATTGACACTCTCTGCGGGTTGTTAGTCATCCAAGCACATGTTCCAACTGTTATTTAGTATATAATTCTCTAGTCCCAAGTTCCTTTGTTCATGGCTAAATAAAAGAGATCTGGAAATTAAACCATCAAGCATCTTCCAAGTATTTGATTAATTCATTGCACAGACCACTGAAATACCATTCATGACGGAAGAACCGAGTTTAACATTTGCCTTTGAGTTCCATGGTTCATTAGCACACGACTAGCCCCAAGCAAAGGCAAAGAAACTATTCCCAAATAAACCTTATTTCATATCCCATCTAGGATACTCTGGAAACATATGCCTACCGACTCGAATACATACCAGGAAACCTTTCCAATAACTTATTTTTATTCTGGGTGAGATTCCAAAGTGTTGATTTTCAATGTTAGTGTTTTTAAAACCAATCCTAAGGGGTAGCTCAGTTGGTTAGGCCTTGGGTTTGCTCCTCAATGGTCACTAGTTCGAGTCCCTTCAAAGCCACTGGAGGTTTACCTAGTCGTTAATTTCAGGGCCCTATAAGATTAGTCGAAGTGCGCACAAGCTGACCCGGACACCCACGGATATTAAAAAAAAAAAAAAAAACGTCACAGGTCCTAAAATTAGGATTTAAAATTTGGTTATTATTTTTATTTTTTTATAGTTATTATTATTATTTTAGTAAATATTTTAACGGATTAGTTTTAAAATAGTGATTTTATTTGATTGGGTTTCTTCCCCTATCAACATCCCGTGTATTCTTTACTGCTTTGGTTTCCGCTATTGTACTAAACGGAGACAATGTTCACGATTTCTTGTCTTCAACTCACCGCTCTTAGAATGTATTTAGGTGTTCTAATTTCATTCAAATCAATAATATTTATCTGTTACTTATCAAAAAAAAAAAAAAACATCCCGTGTATTCTTCTGTTGGTTTCCTAGTTTGAATAGTTTCCCAATTGGAAACCAACTCTCACCTCAAAAACCCTCCCATAAATCCTCTCTTTCCCCTAATGCTTTTTCCTCCACCAAACCAGCAATTCCCTTGCGGCCAAACCCATTATCACAGCAAGCCCCACGTCAAAAACAGAAACCCCGTAGCAATTTCTCTCCATACCAGACCACCACCTCGCCAGAATCTACCACAGAGCTCGCCGACGGTAAGCCCTCCTCCTTCCACGACATGCATCGTCGTCTCTAAACCCCTTTTCCGTCGTTCCCTCTCCACCATTATTAACCAATGGTTGTGTGTGTGTATTTCGTGCTGCCACCGCCATTTGACTCTCTCTCTCTCTCTCTCTCTCTCTCTCTCTCTCTCTCTCTCTCTCTCTCTCTCTCTCTCTCTCACACACACACACACACACACACACACACACACCCCTCCATATTCAGAGAGAGCCTCCTGTTTCTGCCGTCAAACTCGACTCACCTCCACCACCGCACCTCTCCTCTCTCGGCGAGTTCCCAATCCTTTTGTGTCAAACGGCGGAATTTTCCCTGTGTGTGCATTTCGGCCTTTGTCTCTTTTAGGGATGTTTATCCCTCTTAAACAGAAAGTGGGCCCTTGGGCCTTAAGCCCATTCAGCCAGGTGCCTTGATTTCTAAGAGGACCGCTTTCATAAACTAGTATATTATTTTAAATGGGCCGATATCTCGTGTGGGCTTAATGTTATTGTCACAGAAACTGTTTTAATGATTATTAAATTAGGCCAAATTTTTATTTGAATCTATAGGTAACCCTGAATTCCTTTTTCAGAAAATGTTAAGGAATTGAAACTTACATCGCTGGGTATTAAATTATTGTTGGCCTATAGTATTATTAAACCTATTTTTATGACATCATTTACACTATTATTTTATAAAATAGATATAATATATTCCCTACTAGATTATATTTAAAGGACTAGATATTGTTTTAATAACTATATGATATTAGTATTTATTGAATTCAATATATCGTTGAATAGATTAAAGTTCATGATATGTGTTCAAGTGGATAGAAGGCTATGACACGTTTTCTAGATAGTTAGTAAAGGCTAGTATCTCGTATAGGTAACAAGCTACAAAGCAGGAACCAAGAAGCAGTGCTAAGAGGTAAGTAGCATGATCATAATTATATGTGTGCAGTAATTATTCTGATTGTGCATGAAAAATGTGATATTTACCTAAGCTACGCTACGAGCCAAGTCAAGGTTAGGCTCATTTTCACGAATCTCGATGAATTACGATTATATGTTTGTGATGCTATGCTGGTATGGATTGTAAGATGGATGAGATGCTATGAAATCACATGTATGCCATGTAATGTACATGTAATATTTAGATCATGTATGCCATGTATTGTTCATGTAATCTTATCAAAAAATGTAATGTTCATGTAATGTTTAGATCATGTTATGCCATGCCTATGTTATACTATGCAGTGTAAGACTCATATTAATATGCCATGTATAATGTTATGCCATGCACAAGAGTATGTCATGCTAGGTAAATTCATGAAGTCAAACATTTTCTCATGCATTATGAAACTTAGTAAGAAAACAAATGAATGACGAGCAAACTTCAAAATTGATCTTATATTATGAGTGGGTGTGCAAGCCACGGACTTAAGCGTGGTTCACCACATGAAAGATATGATGTTTTGAGGTGACACAAACTTAAGCGTGTTTCACCACAGGTTATTATGTGCGGTGTCGCAGACTCAAGCGTGGTTTACCATATGCCATGTGATAACACGGATTCAAGCATATTTCACTACATGTTATGACACGTTAGACGTTGCCACGAACTCGTGTGATTCACCACCATGTTTTGTTTTTTTTGGATAGGTAAAAGAAGTTTATCGATCCACGTAAATAGGCAAAACCCGAGTAAACAAGAAATATATGAGAAAGAGCCTAATTACAAAAACTAGGTGCCACTGATAGTAGCAAGGTCATTTGGGAGCCCCTCATAAGTCTAAGGTAATGTGGGAATGGATTGCTGAGGAAAATTGAAAGCAAACTGGAGAGATGGAAGAGAATTTACTTGTCTAAGGGTGGGAGAATCACCCTTATTAAGAATACATTATCCAATCTCCCAACTTATTTTATTTCTTTATTTCCAGTGCCTGCAGGGGTGTCGAATAGAGTAGAAAAGATTTTCGTGATTTCTTATGGGGAGGGCTAGAGGATACAAAGAAATTCCATTTGATCAAATTGGACAAAGTATACACCTCGTTGTCTTGTGGCGGGTTGGGCTTAAGAAACTTGAGAACCTTCAACAAGGCACTTCTCGGTAAATGGTTATGGTGCTTTTACCTTGAGGAAGACTCCCTTTGGAGAAATATTTTAGAGGTCAAATATGGGAGTGTATGGAGAGGTTCGCGTTCTAATGAAGTCAGAGGGGCTCATGGCGTGGGAGTTTGGAAACTTATCCGGAAGGGATGGGATGATTTGCTCGACAATTGCAGGTTTGAGATGGGAAGGTGCACACGAATCAAATTTTGGCATGGTATTTGGTGTGGATGTAGCCTTAAAAAATGCTTCCCCTCTCTGTATAGGATTACGTTGGATCAAGGCTCTTTCGTGGCGGATAATATGTGCAACAATTCTGATATATGTTAAGGATAACACGGAACCAAGCGTGTATCAAAACATGATATGATACGTTGCACGATGCCACGGACCGAAGTATGGTTCACCTCATGTCACAATAAGTATATGTGGTCAACAACAATTAGACCGATTCACACATGTAATGATGACCACTAATAAGTGAAAAACAAGATGAACAAGTCATGTATAATTGGAAGGAAATGCATGGAGTCAGTCACTCATGCATCATGTTACATGAAATTCCACGATGTTGTTAATTCCACATGTGTTATGATACATTAAAATTTTATAAATCAAGCCTAATATTAAGCTAAGTTAAGTTTATGTTATGATGTGCTATTCTGAGTCTTCGAATCATTTGTTTCTGTCTTTATGTTTTAGTGTCTCAGATGTTAATTACGAGGATGCAAAGTTGGAGAGCCATGAGTAGATTAGTTCAGGGACTTAAATTGGAATAAGTGTTACTTCCACAAGGATTTAGTTTATGATTACAATATTTGAATATGTGATCACCACGTAGAACTAGTTTATGCCTTTTCATTAAGTTTTAAGCTTTATATTATCAAAGACTGTTATGTTAAGTTAGTTTGATGATTCAATAAATGAGGTATTTTCATGACTTTGAATCTCTTTACCGGGTATTACGTCATGAATGTTCGTAATATTCCTAACCTACGGGAAGGGGTGTTACAACTTTCACCTTTGGTGGTACAATATTCCTTGATGCAAGTGTAGGTTTCAAGACTTCCTTACTCCACCTTTCTTTCCTATTCCCTCTCTCTCCCTCTTCCACCATTGCCTCACTCTCTCTACTTAGTTGCTTATAAAAAAGAGAGAAGCATAGGGTAGCACCCGGCATGGACAAGTTAAGTAATAATAATATTATGGGAAAGAGCACATTAAATATGCTACCCAATACTAGCAAATACAATAAGGGAATAACCAATTTTAGCGCTACGTTGCTCCCTTTTGATTTTTTAATAACTCTTGCACAACCACTGAGATTTAATTCATAGAAACCTTTTTTTTTGTAAGTATTTTATTCATAGAAACTAGCATAAACTATAACGCAACACTGCAGCAGCTAAACGATACAATGCTATCACCCTATATGTGATGAATTTAGCTAAAAACACTCGAGCCCGTTTTACTGTGGCCAACCATAAGATAGCATGAACTCCTTGCCACATCTACTTAGTTCAGCTCAAATTCAAGATAAACTTGGCCAATAAATCAGTAATACAAATCTTCACCATTTAGACTGTAAATTGACGCTTGCTTCAGACTAAATTAGTAGAGAAATTACACCTGCAGAACTTTCTTACTCCTAAAAGGAGCAAAAAGCCTAAAATTTAGCTAAAAAAACTAAATTCATATCCCGCCGTCTTCGTTAGCCCAAAAAATATGTCGATTGAAGAAAATGGCCACTAAAAGTTGCAAAAGTGAAATAATCTCATGCCGATGATATTGGACGAGGAACATATATCATTTTTAGTGAAACCAATGCAATACAATGCTTTGATATTATCAATGAAAAGGCAAATGTGAAAAATAAAAACACACTAGGTAATTCTACAGGAGAAAAACTCAATGACCACACTCAAAAATCAAGAAACTACTAATAAAATTTACCTGGTAAGAAGGCCCAAAAGCTATTCCGGTTAACTTGACCTGGTCCTCCCTCGGTCGATTCTTCATCAACTCATCCTGCTTCACTTCAACTATTTCCGCTGGAACCTCAATTCTCCCTCTCTTCCCAGGCACTCTAACCCCAGTTTCACCCGTCCCCGGCTTCTCCAGCACCGGCTCGGTCCAATTGCTTTCATGCTGCCCATAATCACCATAATTAGCATAACTTTGATCATCCCCATAGTTGAAATTATCTACAGTCCTCGTAACATATTGTGATTGAGGATCTACAATTGCATTTTGATCAATGCCCGATTGATAATTCGGGTATGTATCATAGTTCAAATTATAATTCCATACAGTCTGATCGATCCCGGAGTCAAAACTCGCATAGCTATCCGAGTCGACACTGTTATTCCCCAAATTTGGATCAGCACCCGAGTCGTCCTCCGGTCGAGAACCGCCCCAATTTGATGCTGGCACATCCGTCTCGACAATTGCTCTTCGCCCAGTACCGGAGCTCGGAATAACACCCAATGTGGCCGAGTTCCTGGGCGCCGGAATGCTCGACAGGAACGACTTAACCGATGGGGTTTGCGCCGCCGTGGACTCTAACTCCTTCCGCCTCCTTCGTTCTTTTTCTTCTTCTTCGTCATCGTCTTCGTCGTAGATCTCGGTCGATTTGATCGAAGAAGGAGCT